>NC_053434.1:96251070-96414964 GCF_007990345.1 Gossypium hirsutum
TGATGTAGTCGTAAAATTTCAATAGAGGAATGGAAAAAGAATAGCAGAGTTTCAAAAAATGGGGAAAATATGGGGCTAACGTCAGAAACAACACAAGAGAGAGGGAGAGCTGAAATTTGCACAAGAAACAATCAGGAAAGAAAAATTCTCATGACTCCCACTAACCACAATTCCTTGATTTTCTCTCCACTAAACCCACTACTTAGTTTTTTAGTAAAACTCAAACTATAGCTAAATATTATAGCAAAATACTAACCCTTGCCACCACAAAGAATTGACCCCCAACACTCCAACACTCCACTTAACCACCAGACCAGCAGGCCCATTCTAATAGGTTTTTACAGACAATCAAACATAAGCCTATTGAATCCAGTTAAGGCTTTATTCATAAAAATGGAAAAATTTACCCAATTGTGGCTTGAACCTAGGACCTCCCAAACACACCCAGAACACTTGACCACTAAGTAGATACAGATTTGTGTCACTCATGTACAAAAAGAAATTTTCAAAAATTTTGGTGTTACAAGCAGTCTTAATGACTGATTCTCTTTTTTTACAATCCTAGCCCCATTTTTAATGCTCTTTACATTTTTGAAACCCTTGTAACCCAATTTACGTATTTCTAGCCATATTTTGAAGTAGGGTTCATGTTTGAAATATGAACCATGTGTGACATGCATGTATTTTGATGATTAATTGAGGAATATGAAAGTTTGAAGTGTGATAAACATCTTTTTCTAAGTGATTTTTGATGAAAACACCTAAAAGGACCTTTTCGTAAAAGTTGTAAAATTGAGTAGTAAAAATATGATTTGAAGAAAAATGTAGGCTTTTATGAGCATGGGTTAAGTTCGGCTAGGCTTGGGTAATAAAAAAAGTGTACATTTCATTTTACGAGCCTAGGGACTAATTTGTAAATATGTGAAAGTTTAAGGGCCAAACTATAAATTTTGCAAAGTATGACTTGTGAACTGATTCGAACAATGTGATAATTAAATAAGCTGAATTTGCTATTATAGATCAAGAAAAACGGAGTCTGGACCTAAACCGAGGAAAGAACAAGGTTACGAACTAAATCGAATAAGTAGTCAGAATTTGGTACCGAGGTAAGTTCATGTGTAAATAATGCAAATTTATATTATGCATTTAATATTTAGATTAATGATGACTCGCTGACGATTCGACAAAGAATTGATACCTTGAAAGCTCTGTTTAACCGTAGGAATAATTTGGATACAAATGTCATGACTTTAGGGTTATGTGTGATCCCATGTAAGACTATGTCTGAGACATGGCATTGGCATCGATGTGTAATTTCGTTAAGACCATAGCTAGGCTATCGGCATCGAAATGTGATCCCATGTAAGACCATGTCTGGTACATGGCATTGGCATCGTTATGTGATCCCATGTAAGACCATATCCAGGATATGTCATTGGCATCTTACTATGTGTATGAGATTTTCCCGGGTATCCTTTAGTATTCCAAGTGGTTCATCGGGTAATCCAGAGATTGTGTCAAAAAGATGACAAGGTATGATCATGTTGAAAGGGTACAGGTATGTACACTAAGCTCATAAATATTGAGATTATGAATCGATGAGACCTCGATAAGAAGTGAATGAATGAATTATGATCATGAGTTTTATTATGCATTATGTAAATAACATGACTTAAAATGTAATTATGATACTTGATGACATTGTGATAAGTATTATTATATTATGTGTATAATAATGCATGGTTAATGTTGTTAATTATTTACATGCAAACTTACTAAGCTTTATGCTTACTCCCCTATCTTTTCCATTTTCTTATAGTATCGCCAAGCTAGCTCAGGGATCGAAGGACGTCGGAGCTCGATTCACACTATCAAACTAATCTTTTGGGTATAGTGAATTCAAGTATTTTGAGTATGACATGTATAGGAACATGGTCTTTTTTGTCATATGTCATATTGGTTTAGCCAAATGTGTTGGCTTATAATGATTTGATGATTCATTTTGTATATGGCCATGAGATATGGCTCATATTAATTATAGGAATGTAGTTGTATTCATAAATGCATGCTTGTGCTAAGATCACTCATGGTGTGGTTAAATTCATTTGGCATGGATGAATTGTGGATATGTTCATTGATGTTTGATGATGGAATTATGAGTAAATGGCATAATAACAACTAAGGCATGAATGTATGAAATGGAATTAAATTGATGTTACATGTTGCGTGTGATTTGGTAAGCTTAGCCTAAACAAAATAAGGAGTCTTAAGCAAGTATAAATTGATAAGAAGTCGATATGCATGAGCCATGTATATAAATGTGTAAGTTCTTATTTATGCCATGTATATAAATGTGTAAGTTCTTATTTATGCCATTAGGTCGTCATTGAGATGTATAACTGTGTATCTATTATTAAGGGTAACAAAAGGCTTGAAAAATACCCTCAAAGTTGTCCACACAGGTAGACACACGGGCGTGTGTCTCACACACGGTCTGCCCCATGGGCGTGTGATCCGGTCGTGTGTCCCCTGCACCCTAATTAGGTAAAATAGAATGCCCAGTCATAAACACACAGGGAGAGACAAGGTCATATGTCTTAGCTGTGTGAAGAACACTGCCTCAGGGCATGGGCCTGTGCCCAAACCGTGTGAAGTCTACATCTGATTTTTGGAATTTAATTTGCCACATGGCCTAAGCACATGGGCATGCGACTTGGCTGTGTGACCCTATTTTGCTGTTGACATCATAAATAGAGAGTTACACGGGTTAAGGACATGGGCGTGTCCCAAGCCTCACGGGCCTGTGTAATCACATGGCCTACCCACACGGGCGTATGACTCTCTAAAATAAGAAAATTCTCTAAGTGATGTAAAAGTTCTGAAAGTTCTCGATTTAGTATCGAACCATACTCGAAGTATGTTTTGGGCCTCGAGGGCCCATATAAGGAATGAAATGTATGTGAATGAAAAGTTTTAAATTCGGATAGAAATTCATGTCTTAGTTTTGTATGATTATGTGAGTTTATGTTTGGTAACGCCTCGTACCCTATTCTGGCATTGAATACGGGTAAGGGGTGTTACATTTAATGGTATCATAGCTACGGTTTAGTCGATTCTTGGACTAACGTAACCTGTGCACAAGTCTTACTATACATGCCATAAATGAATTATGATAGTGTGACGACTCCTGACCTTTTAAATTGTGTTTTCATATTGTAATGGATCCCAATCGAGCTGAAGCTAATAATGTAGATTGTAATACACCGGCTTCCGCTCAAGGGGCAGCGCCCATTGAGAGTAGACCCATGATCGTGAGTTAGGGAGGAGGAGTAGAGGCTAGGGAAGCCTTTCTCCATATGATGAATGCCTGGTATACAAAGTTCGTTCGAACGAACCCGAACGCTCCACCCCCTCCACCCCAGCCTATTCCTCAGCCTATCTCTGTAGCACCCCAAGGTATGGATACTATGAGAATAGAGAGACCACTAGTGGATAAAATTCGAAAACAAGAAGCTGAAGTGTTCTGACCTAGTATAGATGATGATCCCGAGAGGGTAGAATTCTGGCTCGAGAATACCATCAGGGTATTTTATGAGTTATCATGCACACTTGAAGAATACATGAAGTGTATTGTGTCGCTCCTAAGAGACTCGGCTTATCAATGGTGGAACACCCTTGTGTCGGTTCTACCAAGGGAGAAAGTTAATTGGGAATTTTTCCAAGAGGAGTTTCGTAAGAAGTACATTAGCCAGAGGTTTATCGATCAGAAGCGAAAGGAATTTCTTGAGTTAAAATAGGGCCGAATGACTGTAAAAGAGTATGAACATGAGTTCATAAGACTCAGTAAGTATGCCCGGGAGTGTGTATCGACTGAGGCCATCATGTGTAAGAGGTTTGAGGATGGGTTAAATGAGGACATCCGATTGCTGGTTGGCATCCTAGAATTAAAAGAGTTTGTTATACTGGTTGAGAGAGCTTGCAAGGCTGAGGAATTGGTTAAAGAGAAAAGAAAAGCTAAGTTTGAGTCTCGAGATTCGAAGAAGAGACAAATGAATAAGTCACTACAGTCCTCATTTAAGAAACCGAGAGAGTTTAATACTCAATCGAGTGCTTCAGTTGGGTACTCAAATAGAAATAAGGGTAAGCAGTACTCGGTTTCAAAAGCTCAGATTACTTTAATTTCTAGTGTTGGTAATGCTAGACCAAGTAGACCAGAATGTTAACATTATGGTAGATGTCACCGCGGTGAGTGCTAAGTTAATGATGGAGCTTGTTCGAAGTGTGGTTCCCAAGATCATTTCATTAGAGATTGCCCCGAGATGGTTGAAAAAGAGAGATTTCAGAGTGCAAGATCGGGCAATGCTACTTATAGAGGGAGACCACAAAGGAATCCGAGAAATAGAGAGAGTAGTAAGAGTACACCTAGAGATCCAACTGCGAGACCCGATGGTAAAGCACTTGCGAGGACTTATGCCATTCGTGCTTGCAAAGAGGCTTCATCTCCTGATGTGATTACTGGTACTTTTTCTCTCTATGATACTTTTGTTGTTGCTTTGATTGGTCCGGGATCTACGTATTCGTATATTTGTGTGAAATTGGTGTCTAGCATGAATATGCCTGTTGAGTCTACAAAAATTGTGATAAAAGTGTCAAACCCACTAGACAATCATGTGTTAGTTGACAAAGTATGTAGGTATTGCTTTTTAATGATTAAAGGTTATTGTTTTCTAGCTAATCTTATGCTTTTTCCGTTTGATGAATTTGATATAATACTTGGTATGGATTGGTTGACCATGCATAATGTAGTAGTAAACTGTGGAAGCAAAATCATTGAATTGAAATGTGAAAGTAGTGATATTCTTCGGGTTGAACCAGATGAATCAAATAGCTTGCCTATAGTGATTTACTCTATGACTGCTCAGAAATGTATAAGAAAGGGTTATAAAGCTTATCTTGCATTTGTACTGAATACAAAAGAGTATGAGTTGAAAATTGAATCAGTGCCAGTAGTATGTGAGTATCTGGATGTGTTTCCGGAAGAGTTGCCTGGATTACCTCCTATTAGGGAAGTTGAGATTTGTATTAAGTTAATTCCTAATACTGCACCTATTTCGATTGCTCTTTATAGGATGACTCCGATGGAATTAAAGGAGTTGAAAGTTCAGTTACAAGAGTTAACGGAAAAAGGTTTTGTGAGACCTAGTTATTCTCCGTAGGGTGCACCGGTACTATTTGTGAAAAAGAAAGATGGTTCTATGAGATTATGCTGTAATATCCTAATTTTGGGCTTACTCGGAACAGTGGTTTCGAGACCACAAATTCGATGAGAAATTTTCATTTTTATTATATTTTTATGGTCTACAATTTCACGAAATGATTTCGTAAAAATTTGGTTTGAAAATTTCGACGTTTGGGCACTAAATTTGGTCAAAAGGACTAAATTGTAAAAAGTGCAAAAGTTGAGTTCTACATGTTAGAAGTGTCTAATTGTTATGAGTTTTTAAATTAAAGGTCCTTAAATGGTAATTAGACCATTTTGAAGTTTGTGGACAAAAATGGACATGGTATGATAGGTTTTTAAAAGTTTTTCATTAAGGGCATTTTAGTAAATTGGTAATTAAATGAATTAAAAATGCCAAAATAAGCCAATTTTGCTCATCTTCTTTCTCATGGCCGAATTTTTTATGAAAAACACCATGGCTAGGGTTTTCAAGCTTTCCAAGCTCATTTGTAAGTGATCCCGAGCCCCGTTTTTAATGTTCTTTACATTTTTGAAGTCCCGGTAACATGTTCTAGCTATTTCTACCATTATTTTGAGCTAGGGTTTGTGTTTAAAAATTTACCCATGAATTATATGCATGTATTTTGATGTTTAATGGTGGAATATGAAGCTTGAAATTGTGTTAAACAACTTTTTCTATGCGATTTTACATGAAAACGAGTAAAACAGCATAATCGGTAAAAATACCTGATGTTCATAAGTACATGTTAGAGTGAGAATTTGATATTGCCATAGAAGGGAGAAATGATCAGCATGTCATAAAACATAAGAAAATAAGAAGAACTTTAATTTCTGAACATTGGAGCAAAAGTGAAAATATGCCAAAGTTTAGGGGTCAAAATGCAAATTTGTAAAAATATGTTTTTTAGACCCATATGAATAGTGTGACTAATTAGTAGGCTAAATGTGATACTATAGATCAAGGAAATCGAGATTTGGGCTTAAATCGGGAAAATACAAGGTTATGAATTAGAATGGTAAATTGCCGTTTCTGGATCGAGGTAAGTTCGTGTGTTAATAATAATGTGCATGAATTGTAATTCTCTATTGATATGGCATAATTTGTATGATTTAATATGTTTAAGAGAAGTTGATGGATGGTATGTATGATATAGAAAAATGTAATGCTTGTTGTGACATGTGAAATTGAATGGCAAATTATTGTTACATGAATTGAGTGTTAAATTACTATTACCTGGGTCATATGAATTGCTGCACGGTTGTACCTGATGAGATTTCGACAAGTTTGTATGTAAATAATTTATCGATTCTTTTTATTTTATTATATTTTGTTATCATATGAAATATGGCTACCTATAGAATGACTATTTGTTGTAAATTGCAAATTGAAAAAGGACTATGAATAAATTTGTAACATGTTGGAAAGTGAGGAATTTCCTGGATGAGCCTTCGGAATAGAAACGATACGAATGATCTGTTATGAGGTCGCATGTGTAGTACTAAGTGCAGGCTACTATGCGTACTCGATAACTTCGATCACGTGTGTAGTACTAAGTGCAGGCTACTACGTGTACCGGATAATTGGTCACATGTGTAGTACTAAGTGCAGGCTACTATGCGTACCAGATAGCTTTGGCTATAAGTGTGAAAATATGTGCAGGCAATTGAGTATTAGTTATTATTCTGAAGAGTTCAACGGGAAAATCTATTAAGTAAAAATACATGTGAACATGATTATATGATGAATAAGTGCAGATATATTTTTAAGAAAATTTTGAGCAATATGCTCGATATTTGAGTGAATTTCGATAAGACAAAATGGATTAAGTGAAATTATGTAAGAGTGAATTTTAGTAGTAAAACAGTGTTGGACAGTAGTAGTTGTGTGAATTTGAAAATTCACCATATATTGTGTAAGTTGAATTAAATTTCAAATAATTTATGGAATTAAATCTTAATGATTCTATTTTCATATAAAGGAAATATGGGGAGCAAAAGGGTTGTATATTATGTGATATTCTAATTTTTGTGAGACAGTGTCAGAATGAATTCGAGATCCCCTGTTCTAACTTGGAAAAATTTTTAAAAATTGTAGAAATTAATTATGGGTTATAATTTATATATTTAGAATCTTTTATGAGTCTAATTTTAATAGAAACAAACATGAATATTATCCGAGTCTCGTACTATGAGATAAATAATTTTTAGTGAAGAAAGGTCGAAGCTGTCAAATAGCAAAACAGGGGAGAATTTTAATAATAAACTGTACTTATCGGCTGTACCAAAAATTCTGAATATTTTATGGTAGAAAGATATATGAGTCTAGTTTCTGTGAAAATTTACGGATCTTAATTTGGAGTTTTGTAACTCCAGATATAAATGATTTAGTGACTGTGACTCAAGAAAGTAGCTTAACCAGAACATGTGTAAATGTACAATTGGGTTAGTTTTACTATGGAAAGCATGTTGGTAAATTACTTATTATTATTTCATGTGAACTTACTAAGCGTAAAGCTTATCCCTCCTTTCCATTTCTTTTAGTGTTGTCAGGTTAGCTCAGGGTTGGAGATCGTCGGAGGCAGCATCACACTATCAAGCCAACACCTTGACAGTATAAACACATATGCTAGAATTATCAAGTGAGTGGCATGTATAGGGACCTAGTTTTATAACATGTGTTATTATAATTTGGCTAAATATATTGGTCTTTAGTGAGCTAATGATTCTGACTTATAAATCTAGCTTTTTATGTTATGTTTGATATTGGTGATGTGCATATGCTTGTTTGTCATGCATGGTTAGTAATATGTTATGTGTTGTTGTGAATGTTTAAGTCCGTTAATGCCTCGAACCCTATGCCGACATTGGATACGGGTAAGGGGTGTTATATTTAGTGGTGTCAGAGCTATGGTTTAGTCGGTTCTCAGACTAACCTAGCATGTGTAAAAGTCCAACTATAGATGTCACTAATCCGTGATAGTGTGATGTCTCCCGACGCATATGAGAGCCACTTTGTTTAGACAAAGGTACTCTCCAATCGAGCTACACCGACCAGGTTGAATGTGACGCTAAAATATTCGAGTAAAGTATAGTCATGAAGAACTAAAACTTGGAAAGGTACGAATGAGGATTCATGAAATGTGTACATGGTGAAATGAGCTTATCTATGATTAACAGATAATTCCATGATGTATATGATAGATTTATTTGAACAAATACATGTGTTTGAGTAAATTATCAAAAACATTGATAAGATGAATATTCATGTATATTGGTTGGGATGATTATGATTGGTAAGCTCGTATAACTTGAGTAAATGTATTAAATTGCTTGGACTGATACATATGATTGTAATGATATGTATATGATGATGTGTAAGATGAAAGTTTAGACTGTGATATACTTATCCATGTTTGTTTGGCCTTTATATGATATTATGTGTTTGACTTGTCTGATTTAATAAATGCATAAGTAAATTATCTAGGAAACATTGAAATACATGTATAAGTACACTTGTTTAAATGAGATAACTAGAAAGTGAGTGTAAAATCAATATGAATGTTAGTTACTCGAAATGAATGACATAATTGAAATATGATTGCTATGATAAAAACTATGTTACATGTATATGACAGTTGATTCAGAGGCCCTACGACCCCTCCCCCTTACCAAAGTGGTGTTTTATAAGGGAAATTCCTGAGATTTATGTTGAATGAGTTTCCAAGTGATAAGCCAAAGAGTTCAATGATGGAATGGTTATAAGCATGATTAGAGATTGAGAATGGGTTGATAAGTACAAACATGAGCTAGAAAGATATCAGATTGACCGAAAGATTGTTTAATTTTCGCAACATCGCAGTTAGCGAAAAAGGTTAATTTTAGTAAAATGATCTATCCTGGTATGATGTCAAGAAATGTATTGATTAAAATTCCCTCATGAATTGGTTTTCTTAGTAAAGGGAATATTATGGAATTTGGGACGATAGAAATAGTTAAAGGAATAATGTTCAAAATATGAAATGTTCAAGCATGGTAATTATAGTGAACAGTTTGTGACTGTCTCTATTGAGATATTGTATTGAGATTACCTTATACTGGAAATATTATTGGGGCTATCTAATCCCTGATGAATTCTTATATTATGAAAATGTTCCTTGATCTTAATGTTAGACGAATATATTGTTAGTCTGATTGGGTTATGATCTGCATGGTTCTGTTTTTCTCTGGTATTTTGTTATATTCTGCCTATTAAGAATCAATGAGAAATTGTGTATGGTGGATTTCATTTCTCAAGAAAGTTAATCAGAGTTAATGTATTTAGTTGAGGTATCAATATTACTTATGTTAATGCATTTTTTATTGTATTCGATTGGTATGATGAGTGAATTTGGAATGATACATGTTGAATCGTTCTGTTGACTAGAAGAGAGAATTTCTTGAAATATCAATTACGGATGAATAAGGTCGACTTGATTGTTCAATCTGTATGGAGTATATGTCTAGAATTTAATGAGATGTGCATACTTGAGAATAAGATTTTATTTCTTCACGGGTAAAAAAACGAATAGTCTAATTAAGAAGTGTATGTTTCCTAGAAGAATCATATACAATAAGAAGATCTGATATTGATAATGTGAAGATAATCTGGGTATTAAAAAAAATGTTGAAACGGTCATTGTCTATCTTTGAGTACAAATTCTTGAAATGTTGAAAGTTTAAAGATGTATAGCAAGAATCATCAGAATTATTTTTGCCGTTTCGGAATTAGAATGGAAATAGAAAAGGTTAATATGGATTTTCTTGTCTGGATCATTCTTGTCCTTGAAAGAGGAAAGTGATATGTAGCGTTCTTGAACGTATTGAGATGTGTAAATTATGCTGGTATACCCGAATGTCTGCTCACCAGATTCATAGAATTTCGTGTCTTTATGAATTTTGGATATCATGGAATTTTAACCTCCACTAATCGGATTAAGATCTGAGTTTCATATCATGATTTCTTTGGAAAGCCAGAAGAGGCTTGAAATAAAAACTATCTGAGGGTTGAATTGACAAATAATTAGACTGTGTGAAATTATAAAGAGTATGAGGTTGAGATGAACTGAATAGTTTTACTATTCGAATCCGAAAGGATTCGGGTGTGAATGCATATATAACATAATGTTATGGATCAGACTTTTGAGTACATGAGCTTTTTAGTAGAGATTAAGTTTCAGTAAAAGTATTGTAAAGTGAAAACCACTTATGATTTTTGTATGTAAAATTTAAAGAGACAGGTAGTAAAAATTTAGCCTGAGTGAAAGCTCTTTGACATCGATTATAGGATTGAGGAATCCAAGTGAAAAACCAAAACCAATTTTTTTTGGTAAGATTTTCGGGGACGAAAATCCCTAAAGGGGGGAGAAATGTAACATCCTAATTTTGGGCTTAGTCGGAACAGTGGTTTTGGGACCACAAATTTGATGAGAAAATTTTTATTTTTATTATATTTTTATGGTCTACGATTTCATGAAATGATTTCGTGAAAATTTCGTTCGAAAATTTCGACGTTTGGGCACTCAATTTAGTCAAAAGGACTAAATTGTAAGAAGTGAAAAAGTTGAGTTCTACGTGTTATAAGTGTCTAATTGTTATGATTTTTTTAATTTAAAGGTCCTTAAATGACAATTAGACCATTTTGAATTTTGTGGACAAAAATGGACATGGTATGATAGGTTTTTAAAAGTTTTTCATTAAGGGCATTTTAGTAAATTAGAAATTAAATGAATTAAAAATGCCAAAATAAGCCAATTTTGCTCATCTTCTTTCTCATGGCCGAATTTTTTATGAAAAACACCATGGCTAGGGTTTTAAAGCTTTCCAAGCTCATTTGTAAGTGATCCCGAGCCCCGTTTTTAATGTTCATTACATTTTTAAAGTCCTGGTAACATGTTCTAACTATTTCTACCATTATTTTGAGCTTGGGTTTGTGTTTAAAAATTTACCCATGAATTATATGCATGTATTTTGATGTTTAATGGTGGAATATGAAGCTTGAAATTGTGTTAAACAACTTTTTCTAAGCTATTTTACATGAAAACGAGTAAAACGGCATAATCGGTAAAAATACCTAATGTTCATAAGTACATGTTAAAGTGAGAATTTGATATTGCCATAGAAGGGCGAAATAATCAGCATGTCATAAAACATAAGAAAATAAGAAGAAGTTTAATTTCCGAACATTAGGGCAAAAGTGCAAATATGCAAAATTTTAGGGGTCAAAATGCAAATTTGTAAAAATATGATATTTAGACCCATATGAATAGTGTGACTCATTAGTAGGCTAAATGTGATACTATAGATCAAGGAAATCGAGATTTGGGCTTAAATCGGGAAAATACAAGGTTATGAATTAGAATGGTAAATTGTCGTTTCTGGATAGAGGTAAGTTCGTGTGTTAATAATAATGCAATACCATGCATGAACTGTAATTCTCTATTGATATGGCATAAATTGTATGATTTAATATGTTTAAGAGAAGTTGATGAATGGTATGTATGATATGGAAAGATGTAATGCTTGTTGTGACATGTGAAATTGAATGGAAAATTATTGTTACATGAATTAGTGTTAAATTACTATTACCTAGGTTGTATGAATTGCTGCACGGTTGTACCTGATGAGATTTCGACAAGTTTGTACGTAAATAATTTATCGATTCTTTTTATTTTATTATATTTTGTTATCATATGAAATGTGGCTACCTATAGAATGACTATTTGTCGTAAATTGCAAATTGAAAAAGGACTATGAATAAATTTGTAACATGTTGGAAAGTGAGGAATTTCCAGGTTGAGCCTTCAGAATAGAAACAACACGAATGATCTGTTATGAGGTCACATGTGTAGTACTAAGTGCAGGCTACTATGCGTACCCGATAACTTCGATCACGTGTGTAGTACTATGTGCAGGCTACTAGGTGTACCGGATAATTGGTCGCAAGTGTAGTACTAAGTGCAGGCTACTATGTGTACCAGATAGCTTTGGCTATAAGTGTGAAAATATGTGCAGGCAACTGAGTATCAATTATTATTCCGAAGAGTTCAACAGGAAAATCGATTAAGTAAAAATACATGTGAGCATGATTATATGATGAATAAGTACAGGTATATGTTTAAGAAAATTTTGAGCAATATGCTCGATATTTGAGTGAACTTCGATAAGACAAAATGGATTAAGTGTAATTATGTAAGAGTGAATTTTAGTAGTAAAACAGTGTTGGACAGCAGCAGTTGTGTGAATTTGAAAAATCACCAAATATTGTGTAAGTTGAATTAAATTTCTAATAAATTATGTAATTAAATCTTAATGAGTCTATTTTCATATAAAGGAAATCTGGGGAGCAAAATAGTTTTATATTATGTGATATTCTAATTTTTGTGAGACAGTGTCAGAATGAATTCGAGATCCCCTATTCTGACTTGGAAAATTTTTTAAAAATTGTAGAAAATTAATAATGGGTTATAATTTATATTCTTATAATCTTTGATGAGTATAATTTTAATAGAAACAAATGGGAACATTATCCGAGTCTCGTACTATGAGATAAATAATTTTTAGTGAAGAAAGGTCGAAGCTATCAAACATCGAAATAGGGGAGACTTTGAATAATAAACTGTACTTATTGGCTGGACCAAAAATTCTGAATATTTTATGGTGGAAATATTTATGAGTCTAGTTTCTTTGAAAATTTATGGATCTTAATTTGGAGTTTCGTAACTCTATATATAAATGATTTAGTGACTATGACTCAAGAAAGTAGCTTAACCAGAACATATGTAAATGTACAATTGGGTTAGTTTTACTGTGGAAAGCATGTTAGTAAATTGCTTATTATTTTTTGATGCGAACTTACTAAGCGTAAAGCTTACCCCTCATTTCCATTTCTTTTAGTGTTGTCAGGTTAGCTCAAGGTTGGAGATCGTCGGAGGCAGTATCACACTATCAAGCCAACACCTTGACAGTATAAACACATATGCTAGAATTATCAAGTGAGTGGCACGTATAGGGACCTAGTTTTATAACATGTGTTATTATAATTTGGCTAAATATATTGGTCTTTAGTGAGATAATGATTCTGACTTATAAATCTAGCTATTTATGTTATGTTTGATATTGGTGATGTGCATATGCTTGTTTGTCATGCATGGTTGGTAATATGTTATGTGTTGTTGTGAATGTTTAAGTCCGTTAACGCCTCGAATCCTATCCCGACATTGGATGTGGGTAAGGGGTGTTACATATGCGTTGACTACTGACAGCTCAATAAGGTAACCAAAAAAAACAAGAACCCCTTGCTAAGAATCGATGACTTATTTGACCAATTGAAGGGAGCCATAGTATTTTCCAAGATTGACTTGAGGACCAGTTACTACCAGTTGACAGTTAAAGACTCGGATGTGTTGAAAACTACTTTTCAGACGAGGTATGGTCACTATGAATTCCTGGTTATGCCATTTGGTTTATCAAATGCTCCCGCAATATTTATGGATTTAATGAACCGAATTTTTTGACCGTAGTCGGATAAATTTGTTGTTGTATTTATTGATGATATACTGATTTATTCTAGTGATGAGACCGAGCATGCTGAGCACTTGAGAATGGTTTTGCAAACTTTGAAAGACAAGGAATTGTATGCTAAATTTAGTAAAAGTGAATTTTGGCTTCGAGAAGTCAAATTTTTTCGGCACATTGTTTCAGGTGATGGTATTAGAGTTGACCTGAGTAAGATTTCAGCTATTGTTGAATGAAAACACCAAGGAATGTAACTGAGGTTAGAAGCTTTCTAGGCTTAGATGGTTATTACAGACGGTATTTTATAGGATTTTCCATGATTGCTAATCTGATGACGAGGTTGTTACAGAAATTTGTCAAGTTCGAATGGACGGAAAAGTGCCAACAGAGTTTTGAGAAACTAAAGGGATTGTTGACTCAGGCTCTGATTTTAGTACAACCTGAATCAGGAAAAGAATTTGTAGTTTATAGTGAAGCGTCCTTGAATGGATTGGGCTATGTACTTACGTAAGAAGGCAAGGTGGTAGCTTATGCCTCGAGGCAGCTGAAGCCACATGAGAAAAATTATCTAACAGATGACTTGGAGCTAGCCGCCATTGTGTTTGCGTTGAAGATTTGGAGACACCATTTGTATGGAAAGAAATGTTGAGTATTCATTGATCATAAAAGTCTAAAGTACTTGATGACCGAAAAGGATCTGAACCTACGACAACGGAGATGGCTAGAATTGATAAAAGATTATGAGCTGGTGATTGATTATCACCCTGGAAAGGCGAATGTGGTTGGCAATGCTTTGAGTAGGAAGTTGTTAATTGCTTAAGGTCTATGAATATACGGTTGGTTTATTCGGATGATGGTTCGATTCTAGCTGATTTGACAGCTAGACCGATGTCTCTCCAAGAGTTTATAAAGCTAAGAAAAGTAACAGTGAGTTGAAAGACAAGAGAACTTAGTGTGATTAGGTATTGAATCAAATTTTCAGATTGGTTCCAATGGTTGCTTGATATTCCGAGATAGGATTTGTATTCCTAAAAATACCTAGTTGATTCAAAAGATTTTACATGAGTCACATAGTGGTTGTTCGTCTATACGTCCTGGTAGTATGAAAATGTATAATAACTTGAAGAAAATTTATTGGTGGTCGAGAATGAAAAGAGATATTTCTGAGTTTGTTTCGAGATGCTTGATTTGTCAGCAAGTAAAAGCTGAACATCCAGTTTATTGCAACCTGTTATAGTTTCCGAGTGGAAGTGGGACCGAATTACTATGGACTTTGTGACGGGTTTGCCATTGACACCAAGAAAGAAAGATGTTGTATGGGTTGTTGTATATCAATTGACAAAGTCGGCTCACTTTATACCGGTGCGTACCGACTATTCACTTGATAAGTTAGCCGAATTCTATATTTCTGAAATTGTGAGATTGCATGAAGTGCCTTTGTCGATCATATCAGATAGAGATTCGAGGTTCACATCACGGTTTTGAAAAAAGTTACAAGAAGCTTTGGGAACAAAGATAAATTTTAGTACTACTTTCCATCTGCAAACTAAGGGTCAATCTAAGCAGGTAATTCAAATTCTTGAAGATATGTTGCGGTGTTGTGTTCTTGAGTTTCAAGGTAGCTGGGAAAATTATTTATTGTTGGTAAAATTTGCCTACAAAAATAGTTTTCAGTCAAGTTTGATAATGGCACCTTATGAGGCATTGTATGGACGTAAGTGCCGAACACCTTTGTATTGGACCGAACTTAGAGAAAATTAGATTCACGGAGTGGATTTAGTCAAAGAAACAAATGAAAAGGTAAGGATGATTCGTGATTGTTTAAAAGCCACTTTGGATAGAAAGAAATCCTATGCAGAATTGAAATGGAAAGAGATTGAGTTTCAAGTTGGTGATAAGGTATTCCTGAAAATATCTCCATGGAAGGAAGTCCTCAGATTTGGTCGGAAAGGCAAGTTGAATCCGCGTTTTATCAGACTGTATGAGATTATCGAAAGGATAGGGCCGGTAGCATATCAGTTGGCTTTGCGATTTGAGTTGGAAAAGGTCCATGATGTCTTTCATGCGTCGATGTTATGTCGATACCGGTCAGACCCTTCGCATGTGATTTCACCGACAAAGGTTGAGATTCGACCGGATATGACTTATGGCAAAGAGCCGGTTAAGATTTTGGCTCAGAAGGTCAAAAAATTGAGAAACAAAAATATTACCCTTGTAAAAGTATTAAGGCAAAGACATGGGGTTTAAGAGGCTACATGGGAGACTGAAGAAAACATGAGAAACCAATACCCAAACCTTTTCACCGGTAAGATTTCTCGAAACGAAAATCCCTAAGGAGGAGAATTGTAACATCTCGAATTAAGGTCTAGTCAAAATAGTGGTTTGAAGACCACAATTTTGAAGTAGAAACAATTATTTTATGATTATTATGAGGTCTATGATATGATTTCATGCTTGTGTAACATGAATAATTTTATTGATAAAATGTCCAATTTGACATTTAGAACTAAATTGCAAAAGTTGCAAAAAGTGAGTTCTAGAAGCTCTAAGCATGAAATTTTCATGGATAATTAATTAGGGGTCCTTAAATAACAATTTGCCCAATTTTTATTTTTACGGACAAAAATGGGCATGAATAGGAAAAAAATTGAAAGAAAGGCCTTAAGGGTATTCTTGTCATTTGGTTAATAAAAGAATAAAAAGGGAAACTAAGTCAAAAATTGTATCGATCTTCTCCCACCTTGGCCAAAAATTTCAAGGTTCCATAGCTAGGGTTTCTTCCACTTTCAAGCTTAATAGTAAGTGCATCTAGCCCCGTTCTTAATGCTCTTAACATTTTTGAAACCCTCGTAACCCAGTTTACCCATTTCTAGTCATATTTTAAAGTAGGGTTCATGTTTGAAATTTGACTCATGTGTGACATGCATGTATTTTGATGATTAATGAAGGAATATGAAAGTTTGAAGTGTGATAAACATTTTTTTCTAAGTGATTTTTTGATGAAAACACCTAAAAAGACCTTTTTGTAAAAGTTATAAAATTGAGTAGTAAAAATCTGATTTGAAGGAAAATGTGGGCTGTTATGAGCATGTGTTAAGTTTGGCTAGGCTTGGGTAATAAAGAAAATGTGTACATTTCATTTTACGAGCCTAGGGACTAATTTGTAAATATGTGAAAGTTTAGGGGCCAAACTATAATTTTGCAAAGTATGACTTGTGAACTGATTTGAACAATGTTATAATTAAATAAGCTGAATTTGCTATTATAGATCAAGAAAAATGGAGTCTGGACCTAAACCGAGGAAAGAACAAGGTTACGAACTAAATTGAATAATTAGTTAGAATTTGGTACCGAGGTAAGTTCATGTGTAAATAATGCAAATTTATATTATGCATTTAATATTTGATATTGCATGAAATGTATGTTTATCTATATGAATTTGATTAATGATGACTCGCTGACGATTCGACAAAGAATTGATACCTTGAAAGCTCAGTTTAACCGTAGGAATAATTTGGATACAAATGTCATGACTTAGGGTTATGTGTGATCCCATGTAAGACCATGTCTGAGATATGGCATTGGCATCGGGATGAGATCCCATGTAAGACCATGTCTGGGACATGGCATTGGCATCGATGTGTAATTTCATGTAAGACCATAGCTGGGCTATCAGCATTGAAAGGTGATCCCATGTAAGACCATATCTGGGACATGGCATTGGCATCGTTATGTGATCCCATGTAAGACCATATTTGGGATATGCGATTGGCATCTTACTATGTGTATGAGATTTTCCCCGAGTATCCTTTAATATTCCAAGTGGTTCAACGGGTAATCCAGAGATTGTGTCAAAGAGATGACAAGGTATGATCATGTTGAAAGGGTACAAGTATGTACACTAAGCTCATAAATATTGAGATTATGAATCGATGAGACCTCGATAAGAAGTGAATGAACGAATTATGATCATGAGTTTTATTGTGCATTATGTATATGACATGACTTAAAAATGTATTTATGATACTTGATGACATTGTGATAAGTATTATTATGTTATGTGTATAATAATGCATGGTTAATATTGTTAATTATTTACATGCAAACTTACTAAGCTTTATGCTTACTCCTTATCTTTTCCATTTTCTTATAGTATCACCAAGCTAGCTCAGGAATCGAAGGACGTCGGAGCTCGATTCACACTATCAAACTAATCTTTTGGGTATAGTGAATTCAAGTATTTTGAGTTTGGCATGTATAGGGACTTGGTCTTTTTTGTTATAAATCATATTGGTTTAGCCAAATGTGTTGGCTTATAATGATTTGATGATTCATTTTGTATATGGCCATGAGATATGGCTCATATTAATTATGGGAATGTAGTCCTATTCATAAATACATGCATGTGCTAAGATCACTCATGATGTGGTTAAATTCATTTGGCATGGATGAATTGTGTATATGTTCATGGATGTTTTATGATGGAATTATGAGTAAATGGCATAATAACAACTAAGGCATGAATGTATGAAATGGAAGTAAATTGATGTTAGATGTTGCATGTGATTTGGTAAGCTTGGCCTAAATAAAATATAGAGTCTCAGGCAAGTATAAATTGATAAGAAGTTGATATGCATGAGCCATGTTTATGAATGTGTAAGTTCTAATTTATCCCATGTAGGTTGTCATTGAGATGTATAAGTGTGTATTTGTTATTACGGGTGACAAAAGGCTTGGAAAATAGCCTCAAAGTTGTCTATACGGGTAGACACAGGGCGTGTGTCCCACACACAGTTTTCCCCATGGGCGTGTGATCCGGCCGTGTGTCCCCTGCACCCTAATTAAGTAAAATATAATGCCCAGTAGTAAACACACGGGGAGAGACACAGTCGTGTGTCTCAACTTTGTGAAGGACACAGCCCCAGGGCATGGGCGTGTGCCCAGGCCGTGTGAAGTCTGCATCTGATTTTTGGAATTTAATTCGCCGCATGACCTAAGCACATGAGCGTGTGACTTGGCCATGTGACCCTATTTTGCTGATGACGTCACAAACAAATAATTACACGAGCTAAGGACACGAGCATGTCCCAAGCCACACGGGTGTGTGTAATCACATGGCATTCCCACACGGGCATGTGACTCTCCAAAATAAGAAAATTCTCTAAGTGATGTAAAAGTTTCGAAAGTTTTCAGTTTAGTACCGAACCACACTCGAAGTATGTTTTGGGTCTCAAGGGCCCATATAAGGGATGATATGCATGTGAATGAAAAGTTTTAAATTTGGATGGAAATTCATGTCTTAGTTTTGTATGATTGTGTAAGTTTATGTCCGGGAACGCCTCATACCGTATTTCGGTGTCGAATACGGGTAAGGGGTGTTACATTTTTCCTATGTAATTTGTGACAACCCGAATTAGGGCCTAATCAGAATAGTGGTTTTGTTACCACAAATCTGAGATAAAAATAATTATTTTATCTTTATTTTGAGGTTTATATTATGATTGCATGATAGTGTGAAAATTTCGTGAAGAAATTCCATGCGTAAAGTGCTTAATTTGGAATTAGGGACTAAATCGAATAAATTGCAAAACTTGCATTCTAGAAGTTTTTAGTATGAAATTGCTTTGGAACATTAATTAGGAGGGTTTAAATAGCAATTTGACCAATTTCTAAGTTCATGGACAAAATAGGACATGGATGGAATTTTTGAAAGTTTAATAAGGAAGGGCATTTTGGTCATTTGGATATTAAATGAAATAAAATGGGAAAAATAACAAAAAATTGGTCATCATCTTCACTAGTTGCTGTCGAAATTTGCTCTCTTCCATAGCTAGGGTTTCTTCAACTTTCAAGGTTCATAGTAAGTGATTTCAAGCCCCGTTTTTAATGTTCTTCACATTTTTGAAATCCTCGTAGCTCAGTTTACCTATTTCTACCATTATTTTGAGTTAGGGTTTATGTTTAAAAATTTACCCATGAATGATAGGCATGTATTTTGTTGTTTGATGGTAGAATATGAATGTTTGAAGTTAGGAGAACGATCTTTTCTAAGCGATTTTTAACGAAAACGAGCAAAACGGCATAATCGATAAAAATACCTATTGTTCATAATTATGTGTTAGAGTGAGAATTTGATGTTGCCATAGAAGAAAAAAAATGATCAGTAGGTCATTAAACATAAGAATAAGGGCTGAAATTAAATTTTCGAGCCTTGGGGAAAATCGTAATTTTGTAAAAGTTAGGGGGCAAAAATGTAAATTTTGTATAATGTGATTTTTGGATTAAAATAAATAGTTTGAGTGTTAAATGAGCTAAATATGTTGTTATAGATCAAGAAAGGCGTGGAATCGACCTCGAACGGGGGAAGGAGAAAGTTTTGGACTAAATTGCAAAATTCCCATATTTTGCACCGATGTAAGTTTGTATGTAAATAATACATTAATTTCATTTACATTCTTATATTTCAGCCTATTATATATATATATATACTAGCTGATGTTGAAGTATAAATCGACTATTGGAAGAATGAAAATAAGTAATAGAGAGAGAGATCCCTGTTGAACATTCGAAAAGATCGAATAAAATAGAGGGAGCGTAGCTAGGTCACATGTATGATGCTGAGTGCACATCATGTGTACAAGAAAGCTACGAGATACTATGTAGTAGCTAGGTCACATGTGTGATACGGGATGTATCCCATGTAGACAAGAGAGCTACGTGAGAGATAAATGTAGCTAGGTCGCATGCGTGATTCCAAATGAAGGATACCATGTAGACAAGAGAGCTACGAGACAAATCGGCTAGGTCGCATGAGTGGTACTAAGTGTTCACCATGTGTACAAGAGAGCCGAATTAAATGAAATATGATGGTGGGGTTGTGTGCTGAAACCATCAAGTATCGAGGATTAATCCGCATTGTTCAACGGGATGACTTTGTGGTGACATTGTAGTCATGGGCCTATACTTGTGATGTATGAAATGTGGTGAAAATGATTTGTGATATATATATAAGTTAAAATGAGGTTAGTACAAAGAATGTGTGAAAGAGTGAAATTAGCATTAAAACTGTTTTGGACAGTAGCAGTGACGTGATTTTGAAAAATCACCAAAAATAGAAGGAATTTAATTAGAGGTTGAATAAGATGTGAAATTAAAGCTTAATTAGTCTATTTTCATATAAAAGAAACATAGAAAGCAAAGAAATTCTATATTTTTAGATATTTACAATTGTGTGTGACTTGCTCAGGATGACTATGTGATCCCCTGTTCCAACTTTGAAAAATCATTAAAACGTTTACAGAACAAATTAAGAAATATAGTTTATATGTATAAATTCCTTATTGAGTCTAGTTTTAAATGAAACTGATACCATGGTTATTTGAATTTTGTATTGAGAGAAATTCAATTCGTAGTGAACAGAGGTCAGATCAGTTGAGCTATGTAACAGGGGAAACTTTAAATAATAAACTGTACTAATTGGCTGAACCAAAAAATTCTAGAAAAAAAATTAGTAAGAAGTTTTATGAGTCTAGATTCAGAGAAATTTTATGGATTTGAATTTCGAGCTTCGTAACTCGAGTTATGATTTATTTAGTGATCATGACGTAGGAGGGACAGCTTGATCAAATTGGAGTAAATAGTAAAATTAAAAATATGATATAATTGAGTTATGTTGTAAACATATTAGATTCCTTATTTGTTATTTATATACTTACTTACTAAGCTATAAGCTTACTTTCTTTTCTCTCCTTTGTCTTATAGTGTCATCCAGCTAGCACAGGAGTTAGAGATCGTTGAAGATCCGCCCGCACTATCAATACTCTTGGTATTTCAACTCAACATTTTGAAATATGGCATGTATAGCAGACTTACTTATTTTGTTACGTGACATAATTGTCTAGGGTTAAAATACTAATCATAGTATCAAACTAATCATTTTGTACGAAGCCTTTGAAATTGGTTTGTATTGTTAATGGCATATGTTATAATGATTCATGATCAAATTGCACACCATATTTTATTGGGTTTTATTTAATAGTATATACTATAAATTGTTAATACCTCGTACCCTATTCCGGCGACGAATACAGGTAAGGGGTGTTACATAATTTATCACCTTTTTACTTAAATTCGTTGTTAAAACTAAGTAATTGTTTAATAAATTAATGAAATAAGTGAAAATATAAAATGTGATTTTATGCTTTATTATATAGTTTTCATGCATAAAATGGCTTATTTTATATTGATTTGAACATATTATATTTTTAAGACATAAAATGGGCTATGCATGATTAAATTAAATAATAAAATATAAAATTATATTTAATAGTTAATTTTAAAATATTTCATTAATAATTTGGGTTTTAATTAATTATTTAAATTGGATAAATTTTATTTTTTGGTCCTTTAATTTATTGATTTAATCTGGATAGGTGTGATAGCTTTGTTGGATTACAAAAATTGTAATTGAATACCAAGACAACCCAAATTCGGCTATACATGATTGTCCAGATAAACCACTTTTTGGTTTAATTACACAAGGTCCTTACAATGTTGAAGAAATTAGAGATTTGTCTGAAGATTTTCATTTGAACGAGCCTTAGTCTTGAGTTGTTATGGGATTTGAATTGCTTAAAAATCAAGCAAAATTCAACTCAAAATCCACTAAGCATGGTCGGCCATGTAACATCCTGAATTAGGGCCTAGTCGGAATAGTGGTTTTGGGACCACAAATCCAACATCAAAATATTTATTTTATGGTTATTATGAGGTCTAGAATATGAGTATATGCATGTGCTAAAGTTTCATGAAGAAAATCTAAGTATAAGGTGTCCAATTGAAAATTAGGGACTAAATTGAATAAATTGCAAAACTTGGATTCTAGAAGCAATTTGTATGAAATTGCTTTAAATTATGTATTAGAAAGTCTTGCAGAGCAATTTTCCCAAATTCTAAATTTTTGGACAAAAATGGGCTTGCATGGATGAAATTTCAAAGAAAGGACTTAAGGGCATTTTGGTCATTTGGCTTTTAAGTGAAATAAAATGGGAAAAATGGACCAAAAATCAGCAATTCTTCTTCTCCATGCTTTCGAAATTCTTTTGTCACCATAGCTAGGGTTTTCAAACATTTCAAGCTCAATAGTAAGTGCTCCCAAGCCGCGTTTTTAATGTTCTTTGTATTTTTGGAATCCCGGTAGCTTGTTCTCTTCATTTCTACCCATATTTCATACTAGGGTTCATGTTTAAAAATTTACCCATGCATGAGTTGCTTGTATTTTGATGGATTATGGAGGAATATGAAAGATTAATGTGTGTTAAACATCTTTTCGTAGTTGATTTTCTTGAAAAACCCTTATAGGGACCATTTTGTAAAAGATGTAAATGTGGGGTAGAAATGAGAAATTAATGGAAAATGTGGGCTACCATAAGAGAGAAAAATATTCGGCTAGGCTTGGGTGAGATAGAAATTGCATGTGTTTCATTATATGAGCCTAAGGACTAAATTTCAAAAATGTCAAAGGTTAGGGGCAAAATAGTCATTTGGACCGGGGTAGATATTAAACATGAAATGTATAATGTGGGGTATTAGTGAATTAATTTTGTTGATATAGACCCCGAGGAACAAATTTTGGAGGTCGATCGTGGTAAACGCAAGGTTTCGGTATAAGCAAAACACATTCCCAAAAAGAGTACCAGGTAAGTTCGGATAACTTAAAGTAAACACCAAATATGCATAATTGCATGATTTATGAATGCATGATATTTTCATTTATTGATGACATGAAAATGCATGAAATGCATATTTGATAATGAATTGTTGATAGCCGTCTCGGTTGAGGTTAAAAGGGAATTCGATGGATAAACCATGTTTTACGTGTGAAATAAGATCCTGCATGTGTTGCAATAAGGATTTAGCCAAGATGGGTAATCTGTAATCTCGAGTATGGAAAGGAATCTAGCCCGGACGGGTGTTCCTTAAGTGATCAAGTCTCCCGAAGAATATGTGTGTATTGGGGATTTAGCTCGGACGGGTAATCCGATTAGGATCTAAATTTAGCCTGGACTGGTAATTCAGACCCGAGCTTATTAAGGGTGTTTGTCGTTATAGGGGATTTAGCTTGGACTGGTAATCCTGACATCACCTTATGAGTTTATATAATAGGGGATTTAGCCTGGACTGGTAATCCTGCCATATGATGTGAGGTTCGCGGAAGTGCATATATGGAAAGATCATTTGAATGAATTGACGGATAATGGGTATTCCATCGATATTTCCTAAAAACTCAACGAGATTAACATGAAATACATGTATAAAATGAAATGTTGAATGATGAGCTTATGTAGTTATATTACATGATACATGATTATATGACTAACTCATTGATTTAGTGCACGTGATAGAAAATCATTTTATATTGGATGATTTCATGATTTAAGTATGGATGCATGCTAATTACTCGGTAAGTTTACTTTTTGGTTATTCGAGTTTACTAAGCATGAAAATGCTTACCCCTTCTCTTTTTCCCCTGTCTCGCAGAGCTCAAGGACTCATAAGAACTGGAAGACAATTGGAGAGTCAACACACTATCAACTAGACTAGCTTTGGTATAGAGACTTTGTTCATTTTTTTCAATGGCATGTATAATCTTTTTGAGTATTTTGTTATATGTGTCATTTGATTTTCCAAATGAGGGCATGTAAAATATATTTATCTTTTTGCATATGCCATGAAAATTGGCTAAGTTGAAGTAGGCTATGACCTGTAATTTATACATGGTTTTATTTGCAAATGATGGGTTGCTACAAATTGGCAATAAGTCAAATGAACGAGCCAAATTTTGGATGAATTAAAATGACACAAGAACCCATAAGCATTAGATTGGAAATACCCTTTCATGTGTGAAACCAATGACTTGAGGTTTCCATACACTAACTTCACCAAGACCATTTATAGGTGTATAAACATGTTTTACTTTGAATTTGGTATTTATTTAGAAAAAGAAGTAGAAAGGGGTGACTAAAGGCTTGGAAAATAGCCTATTAAGGTCCACATGGTTAGGCACACGGGCGTGTGTCTAACCCGTGTGTGACACACGGCTCATCCCTATGGGTGTGTGGTATAGCCATGTGTCCTCTGCACCTACAACTTCCCTGCAACTAAAACTTTAAGTCAGATTAGTACATGGGTAGGACACACGGGTATGTGTCTGGGCCGTGTTAATTTAACAGAATGCTCAAGTTTTGGACACGAGGTGAGACCACGGGCGTGTGCCTTGGCCGTGCCTAAAAGTCAATGTTGCCCACGGGTTAAAGGCATGGACGTGCCCCAAGTCACACGAGCGTGTGAGTCCACACGGCCTTTCTACACGGGCGTTGACACTTCAAAGCTAGAAAATTATTAAGCTACCCAAAGTTTATTGAATGTTTTCAGTTTTTTCCCGAACTGCCCTAACATTTGTTATAGGCCCCGATGGCCTGTATAAGGGACGATATGCATATGTTCTAAAAGTTTTAATTTTGGACGAAATTTGTTGACCCGATTTTGTATCTTTATGAATGTTTAAGTCTGCTAATGCCTCGAGCCCTGTTCCAGTGTTGGATACGGGTGAGGGGTGTTACATTTATTGGTATCAGAGCTACGGTTTATTCAGTTCTAGGACTACCATAGGAGATGTTAAACGTACTCTATACACGCCATTATTCGAATGTTGATAGTGTGACGTCTCCTAATTGTTTAAATTGTTTTGAATATTGTAAATGTCTTCCAATCGAGCACAAGATGAGTCCGAGGGAGCCGAGAGCCATGCTCCAGCTTCCGTACAACGAGTTGTATCTAGTAGTAGTAGAAGGTTGATGTCATAAGGCCTAGTAGAGGCCCGAGCTGCCTTCTTTGATATGATGGATGAGTGGTTTGGGGTTTATTTAAGAAATCGCTCCAATATACCAAGACCACCCCCGCCCCCTAACCAACCTAATGAGGATGTGCCACGGGGTATGGCACTGGTGAGAATCAGTAAAGCCCCTGTAGATAAGCTTAGAAAGTATGGGGCTGAGAATTTAGAGCAAAAGTTGTTGATGACGTTGAGAGAGCCAAGTTCTGGCTTGAATATACTACGAGGGTGCTAGATGATTTGTCGTGACACACCCGAAGAATGTTTGAAGTGTGCTGTGTCCCTTTTGAAGGACACTGCATACAATTGGTGGAAGATTGTCTCCTCGGTAGTGTCGAAAGAGAATATTACTTGGGATTTCTTCTAAGCAGAATTTAGGAAGAAATAAATTAGCCAACGGTTTTTGGACTCGAAGCGAAAAGAGTTCCTGGAACTCAAACAAGGGAAAAAGATTGTAGTGGAATATGAGAGAAAGTTCGTACGATTAAGTCAGTACGCAACTGAATGGGTCCAAACTGAATTAGAAATGTGTAAAGCTTTGAGGAAGGCCTGAATGAGGACATCAAATTGTTAATTGGGATCTTGGAAATACGGGAGTTTGCTACATTGGCCTATCGAGCTAAGAAGGTCGAGGAACTTAGTAATGAAAGAAAACAAGCTAAGAGAGAGGCTCGAGTTACGAGCAAGAGACTTAGCGATAAAACACTCTCATTTTACACGAAGAAAGCCAGGAGTCAACATGAACGCTCCACTCAACAGTGGGATATTCGGGTAGATCAAGAAGCTTTAAATGACGAGGCCAAAGATCTTCCTCCCTGATGGTAACTAGTGTGGGGAGTGTAGATGATTAAAAACTGAAGTGTAAGAGCTGCAACAAATTTCACTTCGGAGAGTGCCCAATGAAGAGCGGTGCATGTTTCAGATGTGGTTCTTTCGATCACTTCCTCAGAGACTGCCCTGAACGAGCTGAACAAGTAGTGGAAATAGCTCTTTATCAAAGTGATTTGTAACAAGTAATAAATATTTATGAAGATCAAACCTAGAATAACTATTATCACGACAAAAAAGGCAAGCCAACCTATCAAAAAATAGTATAGTAATGGCAAGACCGGGATATCGTACCCAAGGGAACCAAAAGTACTAGTAATAACTATCTTTTTATTATCTAGCCTAAGAATAAAAGGGTTTGTTTTAATTAACTAACTAATTAAACTAAGAACGCACAGAGAAAAGAATTGGGGAATTGCTTTTGGAAAAACGATTGACTTGAGACAATACCTAAGGAAAAATCCACCTAGACTTTACTTGTTATTCTGGTTCTGAATCAAACGATTTATTCATTCAGCTTGTTCCGTAGAGATCCCTAAGTTATGTTATTATCCCTATTCAAGACTAATAACGTCTAATCCCTAGATTGAATAACCGAGACTTTTCTCTAATTAACACTCTAGGGTTACATTAACTCGATCTTTGGATCCTCTTATTAGGTTTCACCCTAATCCAGCAAAATCTCGTAACCCTATTTTTAGGCGCCCGATCAACTCCACTTAATTATGGTAGATGTACTCTTAGTCAGTGTCTATTCCTCCTCTTATTAATAGCGTGTCTTGAATTAGTACCCTGGGATATCAAAACAAGAATTAAGAACACGTAATTAAGAACAAGTTAAATATTTATCATACGATTAAGAAAATAATAACAAGATACGTCTTATGTTTCATTCCCCTTAGGTATTTAGGGGTTTAGTTCATAACTAAATAAGAAAACATCTCAGAAGAATAAAGAATACAAAACATAAAGAAAATTCAAAAACTCCTGAAGGGAAATTGAGGAGAGATCTTCAGTCTTGATGATGAATCTGGCTTCTGAAATGGATCAATCGGCTTCCTTAGGGTAATTCCTTACCCCTCTTCCCCATCTCTCTTTTTCTCCTCCTCTAGTGTGTATTTATAGGCTTTTGAATGCCTAGAAACCCTCAAAATTGGCCTTTTCCGAATTGGACTCAACTTGGGCTTAGCAGGGACACGCCCGTGTGAGTCGTGCTCCAATTCTACCAGATCAACACGGCCATGTGGTCTGCCCGTGTGAGGAGGTCCAGGCCATGTTGATTTCTTACTTTCGCCCATTTTCTCCGTTTTTGGCCTGTTTCTTGTTCCTTTCGCTCTTCTTTGCTCTCCTAAGTATAAAACATGAAATTAAAGCATTAGGAGCATCGAATTCACTAATTCTAATGAGAAATCATCCATAAAACGCATTAAGCATGGGGTAAAAATATGTATAATTTACAGTCTATCAAATACCCCCACACTTATGCATTTGCATGTCCTCAAGCAAAATCCTCAACTCATAATCAAAATAAATTCTTCTCAACTTATAATTCCTATCGATAATATCTCAAACTAATCCATAGGTAATCATACATTGAGAATTCAACTAAAAGAACATAAAAGTTTCAAACATTCCAAGTCGAGCATTTTATTCCGAAAACATAGGTGTCTTCCCTCATCTAAGTAATTACCTTCGATTTAGAATATCACAGAGTTTCACATCATCACTAAAGATTCACTCAAATCACTCGAGGTGTTTAAGAACAATAAATGAAGCACTCAATAATCAATAATGAAAAGTCCTTGCGATAGGCTTGCATGAAAATCAAATCTCCACCACCATAATTTAAGATGATACATAAATCAAAAGGTCTTTAGAGGGTTGTAGTGAGGCTTGGTTAGGGGGTGTGGTCACAAGCTGAAAGAAAGGGTTAGAATCGAGATTGAATTGAAAAATTGCCTAACTAGAAAAATAGTTAACCTTTACTTGCGTACAACAAAGCTTCTTCTTAGGATATGGAATTACTAATATGTATACATAGTTTTTTTTTAAGAACAAGTTAAATAAAGAAGCTAAATATCAAGAACAAAACATAGCTAGGCAGTCCATTCAACTCAAATCTCGACAAAAATATGGATTAATTTAGGGGATTTCAACAATAATGGATTAAAGGTTAATATTAAGGGTAATACAAGAAATGGTTTGTTAGGCTCAAGGGAGTTTACTAGGGGTTAATCGTGGAGGTAGGATTTCCATGGCATGAGTGGGTTCATCCTAAGTGCCTTAATCATTTTGATATATCAATCAAATGGTGTGGTCTCGACATGCATAATCAAGCAAGTTCTAGAATAACAGTTCCATACTGACGCACTCAAAGCAATAATAAAAGTGAGCATGAAAGGATGGATAGATGCTCAAAAGGCTCAAAAATCTCACAAAAATTATGGCTTTCTGATGTTTAGACTCGTGAATTCTAATTCAAAGTAATACCTAGACTTGGGAAAACAACCTATAATTTTGAACTCTTAAAAATCAACTTATCATGCTTGATTCTCTAATGTCTTAAAGTTTAAATAATCAATGCATAAATCCCTATGTCTTAATTCAAGATATATCAATCAAAATCATAAATCAATCAGAATTTATCCAAAATATGATATGAGAACTTTTCAAGAGAACAAGGTAATTATTCAGGGATTTGAGAATAATGCAAAAATTTTGGTTTCATGTTCACCCCCCACACTTAAGATATACATTGCCCTCAATGTACAAAGATAGATATTAGAGTATAAAAATAAGATAGGGAGAGAAGTGAAATTTCCTGTATGATGAATTCCTCGAACTAGAGTTTCGGAGAGTGATTGGTTCGAGAGTGGAGGGGGATATTCTGGCGGTCGTAGAGGTTCATTGGGCCATGAGTCCTGCGCCAAAAGAATATTATATCTAGTGGTAGCTATGGTCGTGGTCGAGTAGGACATGGCAGTCATGGAGAACCTTTCCCGGTGGAGGTTTTGTTCCTATGTGATGATGAGCTTAAGAGCTCTATATAACAGTGATAAAATCAGGAACTTTTTAGGGGATATGAGGAAGAATAATTATTCAAAAAGAAATAGCTGAAATTAATAAATAAAAATAAAATTTATAAAGTTGAAGAAAAATAATATAAATAATTTCAATAATTAAAAACATAAAATAATAAATAAATATTTCTAAACATCTTCATCGCTGGATGGTTCGCGAGGTGGGACTGGCGATGAGATGTGAAGGTGCTGACAAATCTGTTGTAGGGTAGCATCAATGTTGTCAAATCATTGAAAACACTGATGCTCGAATCGGGTAAGGCGCTCAGAGATGTCAACGTATGAAGCCGCCGCATGAAGTGGACAAGAGGGTGGTGGTGGCTGAGGCTGTGGGTCCTCGTGCTATGGGGGGACATCGTCAGGAATGTCCTCCTGGCCTCCTCCTCGGTAGATTGAGCGAGACGATACTGGGGAGGGTAGGTTCCTCAGTGCCTGTCGATCATCCTCATGCTAAGCATGCTCGGGATGCCTTGTGGAGACATCTGGCCGATGAGGGTGAAGGATGACTCTTGGGCCACGGTGTTGAGGAGCCCGAAGTGTTGTGCCAACCTAGTCACGTAGGGACCAATGGAGATGACCCCCTTTCGATGCCGCTCCGTCTAGTGCTGAATCGCAAGGGTAATAAAATAGGCAAGATCAATGACGTGCCCTTGCGACATGCACCATAAGAAGTAGACGTCGTGGGTGTTGACGACGCCAGTGCTCTCTCGCCTCCCTATAATTGTGTGAGCTGAAATTGCATGTAAATACCTTAGGGATGGTGGGAGAACTGATGTCTTGGAGAGGCTAGGATTGTAGGATGGCGTGCTAGGGGCCAAAGTGTGCCAACACCTCGAGGGAGAGAAATGTATGTGGTGACTTAGAGCCTGTAGTTTATTTTCTTCCCTGAACTCCTCTGTATATAGGCCTAGTGCAGCACCAAACTCTGGGATGCTTAGCTGGCGGATTAATCTGCCTAGGAGAAACTGGACTGTGCCAGGATTATCGTGCCTCGTCATTACGGTCTGGAGATGGAATGTTGAGCATAGTTCCATCGTGAGCTCGAGGTATGTCAGCTCGATAATCCTGAAGAATAGCTCCCAAGGGTCGGTGGTAAAGAGAGCCCGAATCGCGTCAGCCAACTAGACTTGTTCGACAATAGCCCAGTCGATGCAACGGCCCACTGCTAAAGGTCAGGCCTGAAGTATTTGGAATAGTTCTTCCTGGGGCCCTCAAGGAAACTGTAGGAGAGGGTGGCAGATTTCTGTGGTGGGGCCTACAAAAGAGAACGCTTCTTTCCTTTTCTTCGAAGCGGGTACGGCGGTTTTCTTTCCTCTTGATGATGACATGGTACGCTAAGGGGGGAGATTGAGCATCAAAATGAATTTGAAGGCGACGCACGGGCGTGGCAGGGAGCCGTGTATAGTTGCAACAGCTAGGGTTAAGGTTTTTGAATGGGGAAAACAATTAATAGTGTAACATATTTATAGATTTTGGGGCACAAGGCCATGTCACACGCCCGTGTTCCCCAATTTTAGCCCGTGTGATTTGCGAATTTCAAATTTAGAGGCATCTAACATTTAGTCCACACCCATGTCCCCTGGGCGTGTGGGTTTCCACGGCCCTGTTGAATGGCCATGTCTAGCTTTGTTCGCTTCTCCAATGCCCATGTGTTCAAGTTCCACGCCCGTGTTCATTTAACAGGTTTGACCACAGGTGTTCAGACACGGGCGTGTCACACACCCGTGTTAGTTTCTCAGTTTCAACTACGGGTCTTCGACACGGGCGTGTCTCACATTCGTGTTGTTTTCGCAGGCTTGACCACGGCCATATTACACGGCCGCGGTGTTTTATCGTAGCCCGTGTTCAGAAAATCCTTGCCCTATTTTTACACAGCCTTAAGCACGCCCGTGTGCTTGGTCGTGTCTTTGTGAAAACACCTGTATTCAAGATTCCCATTTAGTAGGTTAGGAGTTAAATACCAAAATTTAAAGAAATTACTATTGTTAGTGCTCGGGTTGCCTCCTGAGAAGTACTTATTTATAGTCTAAGCTCGACTTACCTCTCTGTTGAATGAACATGGTGGTTTGAGGAGTTTATACTCCTCATTCCTGCTTTCAATTTTAAAATAAGGTTTTAAACGGGTGTTGTTTACCTTAAAAGTGCTGAACTTGGGATGACTTACCTCTACCGTACCAAATGGAAAATATTGAGTACCATAAGAGGGATTTTCTCATTTAGTGTGGTAGTGACAATGTGAGGATCAACGGCATCTAGTAAGACTGTATCGCCAACCTTAAGTTGATTAGGAGAGGTATCGAGCTTGTTTTGGTGTAGTTTCAATTTATCACGTGTTCTTGGTTTGTGTGCTCGCCATTCATCTAGCTCATTTATTCGTAGCCTTCATTCTTCATGCACGTCTTTGTTCTCTTCATGATAGTAGCGCACTGTTTTTGTTGTCCTGGTTCAAGAAGGTTCCTGCAAGGACGATTGAATATTAGTTTTATCATTGACAGGTTTTATAGCATTATCCTGAGTCTTAGGAGTTTTGACTGAGTCGCGTGCTTGGAGTGTTATTGCGTTGTCACCTGCACGAAGTGTTAGCTCCCCTTTACCTATATTAATAATGGTCCTGGCAATTGCTAAAAAGGGTTGTCCTAAAATTAAAGGTACCTCGTTATCCTCATCCATGTCTAAGACGACAAAATCTACTGGGTAAATAAATTTATCAATCTTAACGAGAACGTATTCAATAATATCCTTAGGAAATCTAACTGTTTTGTCAGCCAATTGTATGCTCATCCTGTTCTGTTTGGGTTTATCGAGACCTAGTCGTTTAAACATTTTATATGGCGTAACATTTATACTTGCCCCTAGATCAGGTAAAGCATTATTCACAAATAAACTACCAATTTAGCAAGGAATTGTTCCTCTGTTTTATCTTTTGTCATTGCTTTAGGATATGGCACACGAGGTTCATAATTCATACTTACCTGCTTAGTATCATTATCGTTTACCTCTTCTCGTCCTTTGTTCATCGCGTTGTTTTGTTGTATTTCTAGCTCGGGTACAATGAGTCCGTCCTTATTTTGATTGATAATTGCATTGAGGTGTTCCCTCGGATTAGGTTTAGTATTACTTGGTAGGCTACCTTGTGGTCTTTTGGAGATTAGTTCAGACAGCTGGCCTATCTGAGTTTCGAGTCCTTGGATCGATGCTTGTTGATTCTTAAGTGCAGTCTCGGTATTTTGAAAACGGGTTTCTGACACCGAGATGAATTTAGAGAGCATCTCTTCAAGGTTTGGCTTATTCTCTTATTGATAAGGAGGTTGTTGAAAACTCTGGGGATTTTGTAACTTCTAATTCCCTTGACCACCCTAGGAGAAATTTGGGTGGTTTCTCCAACCTGCATTATAAGTATTACTGTATGGGTTATTTTGAGATCGAAAGTTATTGTTACCCATATAGTTGACTTGCTCGTCTTCAGTTGTATGATTGAAAGGTTGCTATTCTGTATTCACACCTCCTCCGTTTGAGTCACACCTCATTACTGGATGTACCTACATAGAACCAAGAAAACTATCAATATTTTTATTAAGAAGTTCTACCTGATTAGAGAGCATGGTGACTGAATCGATGTTTTAAATACCGGCTATTTTTGTTGGCTTAGTCCTCATGACTTGCCACTGATAATTGTTTAGTGACATCTCCTCTATGAATTCGTAGGCATCTTCTGGTGTTTTATTGTTGATGGTTCCACCAGCAGCTGTGTCAATCATTTGTCTTGTTGAGGGATTCACACCATTGTAGAACGTTTGAACTTGCAACCATAGAGGTAACCCATGGTGAGGGCACCTTCTCAGTAAGTCCTTGTATCTCTCTCATGCATCGTAAAGTATTCTAAATCCATCTGCACAAAAGAAGAGATATCATTACGCAATTTAGCCGTTTTAGCCGGTGGAAAATATTTTAGTAAAAATTTCTCGGTCATTTGTTCCCAAGTAGTGATAGACCCTCGTGGTAACGAGTTCAACCACTATTTAGCTTTATTTCTCAGTGAAAAGGGAAATAACTGAAGATGAATGGCATCATCAGAAATGCCATTGGTTTTGAATATATCACAAAATTCCAGGAAATTTGCTAAGTAAGTGTTGGGACCTTCATCCTGCAAGCCATCAAACTGAACAAACTGCTGTATCATTTGAATAGTGTTAGGTTTTAGTTCAAAATTATTCGCAGCAATAGCAGGTCTAACTATACTAGATTCAGCTCCTGCTAAAGAGGGTTTAGCATAGTCATACATAGTACATGGAGCAGAATTTTGATTAGCTGCAATTGCAGGAGGCAGCTGATTGTCTTGGTTTTCAGCCATCTCTTCGGTTGGGGGTTGAGTTTCGTCTTCTTGCTTGTTCTCCGTGTATCATAAGCTGCGCCTTATCTCTCTTTGATTTCTGCAAACTGTGCGGTCGATTTCTTCGTCAAAAAGTAAGGGTCCTGACGGGTTTCTTCTAGTCATAAACTATAAAAACCTGCCAAGAGAAAGAATAAGTAAATTAATAAATAATAAAATTAAATGAAATTGCAAGAAAAATAAATGGCTAAAGTAATAAAAATTTAGTGATTCTAATATTCAGCTCCCCGGCAACGGCGCCACAAACTTGATTGCAGTGATTCGTAACAAGTAATAAATATTTATGAAGATCAAAACTAGACTAACTATTATCACGACAAAAAGGCAAGTGCACCTATCGAACAATAGTATAGTAATGGCAAAACCGAGATATCGTACCCAAGGGAACCAAAAGTACTAGTAATAACTATATTTTTATTATCTAGCCTAAGAATAAAATGGTTTGTTTTAATTAAGTAACTAATTAAACTAAGAATGCACCGAGAAAAGAATTGGGGAATTGCTTTGGGAAAATCGATTGACTTGAGACAATACCTAAGGAAAAATTCACCTAGACTTTACTTGTTATTCTGGCTCCTAATCGGACGATTTATTCATTCAACTTGTTCCGTAGAGATCCCTAAGTTATGTTATTATCCCTATTCAAGACTAATAACATCTAATCCATAGATTGAATAACTGAGACTTTTCTCTAATTAACACTCTAGGGTTGCATTAACTCGATCTATGGATCTCCTTATTAGGTTTTACCCTAATCCAGCAAAATCTCGTAATCCTATTTCTAGCCGCCCGATCAACTCCGCTTAATTATGGCAAATGTATTCTTAGTCAGGGTCTATTCCTTCTCTGACTAATAACGTGTCTTGGATTAGTATCCTGGGATATCAAAACAAGAATTAAGAACACATAATTAAGAACAAGTTAAATATTTATCATACGATTCAGAAAATAATAACAAGATTCGTCTTAGGTTTCATTCCCCTTAGGTATTTAGGGGTTTAGTTCATAAATAAATAAGAAAACATCTCAGAAGAATAAAGAATACAAAACATAAATATAACCCAAAGACTCTTGAAGGGAAATTGAGGAGAGATCTTCAGTCTTAATAATGAATCTGGCTTCTGAGATGGATCAATCGGCTTCTTTAGGGTAATTCCTTACCCCTCTTCTCTGTCTCTCTTTTTCTCCTCCTTTAGTGTGTATTTCTAGGCTTTTGAATGCCTAGAAACCCCCAAAATTGGCCTTTTCCAAATTGGACTCAACTTGGGCTCAGCAGGGACATGCCCGTGTGACACACCCGTGTGAGTCGTGCTCTAATTTTTCCAGATTGACACGATCGTGTGGTCTGCCCGTGTGAGGAGGTCTAGGCCGTGTTGATTTCATACTTTGGCCCATTTTCTCCGTTTTTGGCCTGTTTATCATTCCTTTTGCTCTCCTATGCTCTCCTAAGTATAAAACATGAAATTAGAGCATTAGGAGCATCGAATTCACTAATTCTAATGAGAAATCATCCATAAAATGCATTAAACATGGGGTAAAAATATGTATAATTTACGGTTTATCAGCTCTAAAGTCGAGTACTCCCATTCCACGAGGTAGACCTCCGAGATATCCCGGGAGTGCTAGTGGCAGTCGAGTCGTGGCTAAAGATATGGAAAAATTAGAGACTCGAGCCCTGGCAAGAACGTATGCGATACGTGCTCGAGAGGAAGCCGCTGCTCCTGATATTATTATGGGTACCTTCTCTCTTTTTAATATAAGTGTTGTTGCTTTAATTGACCCAGGGTCGACGCATTCATATATCTGCATGAGATTGGCGTCTAGTATGAACATACCTGTTGAACATATGGAAGATATTATTAGAATGTCGAACCTACTAGGCAAGTCGGTTTTAGTTGATAAAATTTGTAAGGATTGTCCTTTGACAATTCATGGTTGTGGTTTCCCGGCTAACCTTATGTTGTTACCATTTGATGAATTTGATGTAATACTTGGTATGGATTGGTTAGCCCTTCATGATGTAATTGTGAATTGTGGTAGTAAGTATATTAAGTTGAAATGCCCGGATGGTAAGATTCTATGGGTTGAATCAAGAGAATTGGATTCATCACCAGTTGTAATCACGGAAATGGTTGCTCAAAGATATATGAGGAAAGGATATGAAGCTTATAGTGCGTTTGTGATGAACACTAAGGAAACTGAATTGAAGATTGAGTTTGTACCAATAGTATGTGAGTATCCAGATATGTTTCCGGAGGAATTACCCAGATTACCTCCTGAAAGGGAGATAGAGTATGGTATTGAGTTGGTGCCAGGGACGACTCCCATTTCTATTGCCCCGTATAGAATGGCACCTACCGAGCTGAAGGAGTTAAAAGTACAGTTGCAAGAGCTGACGGATAAAGGGTTTACTAGGCCAAGTTTTTCACCTTGGGGTGCCCCCGTGCTGTTCGATAAGAAGAAAGATGGTTCGATGAGATTATGTATCAATTATCGACAACTGAATAAGGTAACCATCAAGAATAAGTATCCTTTACTAAGGATTCATGGCTTGTTCGACTAGTTAAGAGGAGCTACTGTGTTTTCCAAGATAGACTTGAGGCCTAGCTATTATCAACTGCGAGTTAAACACTCGAATGTACCTAAAACAGCTTTCAGAACGAGGTATGGCCATTATGAGTTTCTTGTCATGCCATTTGGGCTGACGAATGCACCGGCTATGTTTATGAATCTAATGAATAGAATCTTTTAACCACACTTGGATAAATTTGTCGTGGTGTTTATTGATGACATTTTGATCTACTTTAAAGATGAGACAGAGCATGCGAAGCACCTGAGAATTGTATTGCAGACCTTGCAGGAAAAGAAACTGTATGCTAAGTTTAGCAAGAGTGAGTTTTGGCTCCAGAAAGTTGGATTTTTGGGTCATATAGTTTCAGGTGAAGGCATCCGAGTTGATCCAAGTAAGATTTCTACAATTGTTGAATGGAAATCGCCTAAGAATGTAACTGAGATTAGAAGCTTTTTGGGCTTAGTCGGGTACAATTGAAGGTTTGTAAAAGGACTTTCTATGATAGCGACTTTGATGATAAAGTTGCTACAGAAAGACGTTAAGTTTGAATGGACGGAGAAGTGTCAGCAAAGTTTTGAGAAGTTAAAGACATTGCTGACTAAAGTTTCTATTTTAGTGCTATCTGAACCGGGAAAAGAATTTGTGGTCTACAGTGATGCATCCGTAAATGGATTGGGTTGTGTGCTTATGCAAGATGGCAAAGTAATAGCCTATGCTTCACGATAGTTGAAGCCTCATGAGAAGAGTTATGCAACCCATGACCTAGAGCTTGCTGCTATTGTTTTTGCCTTGAAAATTTGGAGGCATTATTTGTATGGCGAGACTTGTCGTATATTCATGGACCATAAGAGTTTGAAATACTTAATGACTCAGAAAGAATTAAAGTTTAGACAGCGGAGATGGTTAGAACTAATTAAGGATTATGATTTGATTATCTACTATCACCCAGGAAAGGCGAATGTGGTCGCCGATGCATTGAGTAGGAAATCCCTGTATGCTTTGAGAGCTATGGATACTCGTTTGACATTGCTTGATGATGGTTCAGTTTTGGCCGAGTTGGAGGCTAGTCTGACATTTATGCAGGAAATTTATGATGCTCAGTTTAATGACGATGACTTGCAAGCAAAAAGGACTCAATGTGAGTCTGGTATTGAATTAGATTTCTGAGTTAGTCCTGATAGATGTTTAATGTTCAAAGATAGGGTTTGTGTACCTAAAAACAATGAACTTATTCGAAAGATTTTGCAAGAAGCACATAATAGTTGTTTGCCTGTTCATCCAGGAAGTACCAAGATGTACAACGATTTAAAGAAGCTGTACTGGTGGAATGGTATGGAAAGAGATATTTCTGAGTTTGTATCGAGGTGTCTGATATGTCAACAAGTTAAAGCTGAACATCAAGTGCCTTAAGGTTTGTTAAAGCCTATGATGGTCTCTGAATGGAAGTGGGACAGAGTTACCATGGACTTTGTGACAGGATTACCTTTGACTCCGAAAAAGAAAAATGCCATATGGGTTATAGTGGACAAATTAACAAAGTCGGCTCATTTTATTCCGGTAAGGACGAATTATTCTCTATAGATTGGCTGATTTGTACATTTCTGAAATAGTAAGATTGTGTGGAGTACCACAGTCGATTATTTCGGACAGAGACCCGAGGTTCACTTTGAGATTCTGGAAGAAGTTACAAGAAGCCTTGGGAACAAATTTGAGTTTTAGTACTACGTTTCACCCTCAGACCGATGGACAGTCTGAGGGAATGATTCAAATTCTCGAGGACATGTTGCGTTGTTGCATCCTCAAATTTCAGGGTAAATGGGAAAAATACCTGCTATTCGTAGAATTGTCCTACAACAACAGTTTTCAAACGAGCTTGAAAATGGCACCTTATGAGGCTTTGTATGGTAGGAAGTACTGAACTCCGTTATACTAGACCAAACTTAAGGAAAGTCAGATTCATGGGGTTGATCTGATCAAAGAAACTGAAGAAAAAGTTAAAGTGATACGAGATTATCTAAAAGCGGCATCAGAGAGGCAAAAGTCTTATGCTGATCTGAAAAGAAAGGAAATTGAATTTCAAGTTGGAGATAGAGTATTCTTGAAAGTATCTCCATGGAAAAAGGTATTAAGATTTGGTCGAAAAGGTAAACTGAGTCCACGAATTATTAGACTGTACGAGATCACTGAAAGAGTTGGACCGTTAGCTTATCGTTTAACGTTGCCACTTGAACTAAAAAATTCATGACGTGTTTCATGTATCCATGTTAAGGAAATACCGATCAGACCCCTCTCATATAATTTCACCGACTGAGATTGAAATTCGACTGGACATGACCTATGGAGAGGAACCAGTTAAGATATTGTCTCGTGAAGTTAAACAGTTGAGAAATAAAAATGTGGCTCTTGTAAAAGTTTTATGGCATCGATATGGTGTAGAAGAGGCTACATGGGAGCCAGAAGAAACCATGAGAAGCCATTATCCAAATCTGTTTTCTGGTAAGACTTTCGAGGATGAAAGTCCCTAAGAGGGGAGAAATGTAACATCCTGAATTAGGGCCTAGTCAGAATAGTAGTTTTGGGACCACAAATCTGACATCAAAATATTTATTTTATGGTTATTATGAGGCCTATAATATGAGTACATGCATGTGTTAAAGTTTCATGAAGAAATTCTAAGTATAAGGTGTCCAATTGAAAATTAGGGACTAAATTGAATAAATTGCAAAACTTAGATTCTAGAAGCAATTTGCATGAAATTACTTTAAATTATGAATTAGAAGGTCTTGGAGAGCAATTTGCCAAAATTCTAAATTTTTGGACAAAAATGGGCTTGCATGGATGAAATTTCAAAGAAAGGACTTAAGGGCATTTTGGTCATTTGGCTTTTAAGTGAAATAAAATGGGAAAAATGGACCAAAAATCAGCCATTCTTCTTCTCCATGCTGCCGAAAGTCACCATAGCTAGGGTTTTCAAACATTTCAAGCTCAATAGTAAGTGCTCCCAAGCTCTATTTTTAACATTCTTTGTATTTTTAGAATCCCGGTAGCTTGTTCTCTTCATTTCTACCCATATTTCATACTAGGGTTCATGTTTAAAAATTTACCCATGCATAAGTTACTTGTATTTTGATGGATTATAGAGGAATATGAAATATTAATGTGTGTTAAACATCATTTCCTAATTGATTTTCTTGAAAAACCCTTATAAGGACCATTTTGGAAAAGATGTAAATATGGGGTAGAAATGAGAAATTAATGGAAAATGTGGGCTACCATAAGAGAGAAAAATATTCGGCTAGGCTTGCGTGAGATAGAAATTGCATATGTTTCATTATACGAGCCTAAGGACTAAATTGCAAATATGTCAAAGGTTAGGGGCAAAACGGTCATTTGGACTGGGTAGATATTAAACTTGGAATGTATAATGTGGGGTATTAATGAGTTAATTTTGCTGATATAGACCCTGAGGAACAAATTTTGGAGGTCGATTGTGGTAAACGCAAGGTTTCAGAATAACCAAAACACATTCCCGAAAAGAGTACTAGGTAAGTTCGGATAACTTAAAGTAAACACCAAATATGCATAATTGCATGATTTATGAATGCATGATATTTTCATTTATTGATGGCATGAAAATGCATGAAATGCATATTTGATAATGAATTGTTGATAAACGTCTCGGTTGAGGTTAAAAGGGAATTCGATGGATAAATCATGTTTTACAGGTAAAACGAGATCCTGCATGTGTTGCAGTAAGGATTTATCCCGGACGGGTAATCCGTGATCTCGAGTATGGAAAAGAATCTAGCCTAGACGGGTGTTCCTTAAGTGATCAAGCCTCTTGAAGAATATGTGTGCATTGTGGATTTAGCCCGAACGAGTAATCCAATTAGGATCTGAATTTAGCATTGACTGGTAATTCAGATCCGAGCTCATTAAGGGTGTTTGTCGTTATAAGGGATTTAGTTTGGACTGGTAATCCTGACATCACCTTATGAGTTTATATAATGGGGGATTTAGCCTGGACTACTAATCTTGTCATATGATGTGAGGTTCGCAAGAGTGAATATATGGAAAGATCATTTGAATGAATTGACAGATAATGGGTATTTCATAGAGATTTCCTAGAAACTCAACGAGATTAACATGAAATACATGTACAAAATGAAATGTTGAATGATGAGCTCATGTAGTTATATTACATGATACATGATTATATGACTAACTCATTGATTGAGTGCGTGTGATAGGAAATCATTTTATATTGGATGATTTCAAGATTTAAGTATGGATGCATGCTAATTACTCGGTAAGTTTACTTTTCGGTTATTCGAGCTTACTAAGCATGAAAATGCTTACCCCTTCTCTTTTTCCCCTGTCTCGCAGAGCTTGAGGACTCATAAGGACTGGAAGACAATTGGAGAGTCAACACACTACCAACTAGACCAGCTTTGGTATAGAGACTTTGTTCATTTTGTTCAATGGCATGAATAGTCTTTTTGAGTATTTTGTTATATGTGTCATTTGATTTTCCAAATGAGGGCATGTAAAATATATTTATCTTTTTGTATATGCCATGAAAATTGGCTAAGTTGAAGTAGGCTATGACCTACAATTTATACATGGTTTTATTTACAAATGATGGGTTGCTACAAATTGAAAATGAGTCAAATGAACAAGCCAAATTTTGGATGAATTAAAATGACACAAGAACCCATAAGCATTAGATTGGAAATACCCTTTCATGTGTGAAACCAATGATATGAGGTTTCCATACACTAACTTCACCAAGACCATTTATAAGTGTATAAATATGTTTTATTTTGAATTTGGTATTTATTTAGAAAAAGAAGTAGAAATGAGTGACTAAAGGCTTGGAAAATAGCCTATTAAGGTCTACATGGTTAGACACACGGGCATGTGTCTAGGCCGTGTGTGACACACGGCTCATCCCCATGGGCATGTGGTATAGTCGTGTGTCCCCTGGACCTAAAACTTTAAGTCAGATTAGTACACGGGTAGGACACACGGGCATGTGTCTGGGCCGTGTTAATTTAACAAAATACTCAAGTTTTGGACATGGGGTGAGCCCACGAGTGTGTGCCTTGGCCGTGCCTAAAAGTCAGTATTGCCCACGGGTTAAAGGCATGGACGTGCCCTAAGTCACACGGGTGTGTGAGTCCACACGGCCTTTCTATACGGGCGTGTGACACTTCAAAGCTAGAAGATTATTAAGTTGCCCAAAGTTTATTGAATGTTTTCAGTTTTGTCCCGAACCGCCCAAACGTTGGTTATAGGCTCCGATGGCCTGTATAAGGGACGATATGCATATGTTCTAAAAGTTTTAATTTTGGACGAAATTTGGTGATCTGGTTTTGTATCTTTATGAATGTTTAAGTCTAGTAATGTCGCGAGCCCTGTTCCGGTGTTGGATACGGGTGAGGGGTGTTACAAGCCACTCATTAAAGAAACTTGAAAAGACTAAACCCTGCTGTTTTTAGCAAACTACTTGTAACACCCCAAACCCAGCCTGGATGTTATGGCTGAATCCGGCGATGTCACATGGTAGTGTTTTTGAAAATGCATTGATACCTTAACATCGTTCTAGTTATTATATTTTACTTAGTCCAAAAAAACATGTACGACTTGATTTAATTTAAGACATTTCTCTTACACGGAAGCTTTCAAAACCAAATAATTTTCGAAACCATTTTTATTTACAAAAAAATCTTAGTTTGTTTTAGAAAATTGTACTTTTTGCATTGCAGTTTATAAATCCAAAAGAAACAGTTCAAAAATTCCAAATTAAAGTCAAAGATCCGTAATGGCTTTAATTACATCAAAATTCCCCAAATAAAAATTAAAACCAAGATAAATACAAAACCGTAATTTATCGTGAGGCAGAAGCAGTGGTCACCGTCGAGTCCTTTGCAGCACCGATTGTCTACTGCTGAGGATTACTTGAACAGATTAAACAAAGAGGGTGAGTTTTCAAAAACTCAGTGTGTAATCCACCACAGAAATCACATAACAGAATACACACCAGATATCGTAAGTAAAAAATCCGGCCAAAGCCCTTTACAGAATTAGTTAGGGCCTTAGCCCATTCAGATACAGAATCAGAACAAAATAGATTATCAGTGTCCTTCCCACCAGCCTCTACACATCTACTCTATCCAACCCTACACACCATGTGGGGATAAAATTGCCCACCCATCCCAACACACCACGTTGTATCGAATGTGGCACATAATCAGATAGTTGTAGCTCTACTACCAGAGATTAGGCTTAAGAGCCTTTCAGAATACTTCCTCCAACATAACATCAACCCAACCCCGATGTAATGCAACATACATAAATGGCATGCTAAAATGCAGTTTATCAGATTATTCAAAACAATTCAGATTTACATGCTAAGTATCACACATTCAAATCATACTTGACATAATCAGATCACAAAATTAGGATCTAAGTAATGCTTATCGACCCTACAACAGGTCCCAGTCGACTTGGGCGACCCATGCAACCGTACAGAATTCTCCAAAAAACTGGACTCACACGCCTATGTGGTTTTCCCATGTATGCCCACACTCCTGTGTGGCCCACACAGCCCAAACTGGTCTTGGCTGTATGGATCACACAGCCTAGCCCAGAATTCCATACGCCTGTGTGGCCCACATGGCCCAATTGGTCAAGCCCGTGCCTCGAACATGGCCTCACTGGCCATTATACGGCCATGTCATGCACCCGTGTCATGTGCGCATAGCCTGGCTCATCGATCACACACCCATGTACTACCGCACAGCTTACCACACGGCGACCACACGTCCATGTGGCTTCGATAGAATCATTTTTTGGCTTTTGCCGATTCTCATTTTTTGTGTTTTCGGGTACACACCTAAATATGTTTGAAGCTAAACTAAACTCTGAGCACTCCAGAACCTAAATATTGAGCAATCCAATGCCACAATCAGTCTTACTTGCAATTAATCAAATTCTGAAGCTAAAATACTTATCCCTACAGCGATGAACACTTACCACAAAGTTTTGAATTGACTCGCTACGAACAAATACGAAGAAAGCCACGTTGCTCGTGATGTGCTACTACCAACAACATCAAAAACCCCCAAATCACGGTTGGAAAAACGTAAGTTAAAGAGAGCAAAACTCCTCTTACTTGAACAACGCAAAACACCAAAAGTTGAAATATCGTGATCGAGTAAGGAGATTGATCGAAAATCAGAAGTAAAAGAGAGGAATTGATGAAGGACAGAAAATGAAAAAGAAGAAGACTAATGTTAGACTTTCAATTTAACAAAGGGAGAGCTGAATTTTCCAAAAAGAGACAAAAATAAAAATAGAAATTAGGTTTGATAACTCCCCACTAACACATGACCCCTTCTTTTCTCGAGCAAACTCTCCACTTTCTGAGCCCAATCTCGGCAAAACTCTTTACTAGAACTGAGCTAAAGAATATTGACATCCCAGGGAATTGAACATAAGACCTTCAGCAGACCAATACTTCACTTAACCACCAAACCAATAGGCCGATTCTGATATAATTCTACCCATACTTAAAAATAAGTATATAAAACCAGGTTAAGGATTTATTCAGAAAAGTACCAAAATTTTCCAAAGTTAAGGCTTGAACTTGGGACCTCTCACATACAGCTAGAGTAGTTAACCACTGAACCAGATGCACAGTTGTGTCATAAATTCAAAAAAATAAAAAATATAAATTTTGGGGTATTACAACTTTACCCCCTAAAAGAAAATTTCGACGTCGAAATTTACCTGATCAGAATAGATGAGGATACTGCTGATGCATCGCATCCTCAGGCTCCCACGTAGCTTCCTCAATGCTATGTTTTCGCCATAGAACCTTCACTAATGGGATGGATTTCCTTCGAAGAACATTAACGTCGCAATCTAGGATCTATACCAGCTCCTCCTCAAACGTCAGATTTGATCTAACCTCTATTTCGTCAATAGGAACTATGTACATGGGATCAGAGCGGTAGTGCCTTAAGAGTGAGACGTTGAAAACATCATGAATGCAGTCTAACTCTGGAGGTAGCTGCAATTGATATGCGACTAGCCCCACTAGTTTCATAATACGGTACAACCCAATAAATCAAGGGCTCAACTTACCCTTACGACCAAACCTTAAAACCTTCGTCCATGGTGAGACCTTTAGAAAAAGAAAGTCCCCTACAGAATACTCAATATCCTTTCTCTTCAAATCAGTATAGGAATTTTGCCTATCAGATGTTGCCTTCAGTCGATCCTAAATTAACCGAACCTTGCCCTCAGTCTCAGAAACCAATTCCGGACCCAGTACACGTCGCTCACCCAACTCAGTCCAGCACAAGGGAGTGCGACACTGACAACTATACAAGGCCTTGTAAAGTTCCATCTAGGTGGTAGACTGGTAGCTATTATTGTAGGCGAACTCTGCCAATGGCAAGTACTCCTCCCAACTGCCTCGAAAATCGATAACACAGTTCTTAAACATGTCCTCTAGTATCTGAATCACCCTCTCCGACTGACCATCTGTCTGAGGATGGAAAGTAGTACTAGAGTCAAATCTTGAACCCAGGGGCTCATGAAGTTTCCTTCAGATTTGAGACGTGAAGTGAGGATCCTTATCAGAGATGATTGAGACAGATACCCCATGTAGCCTCCCTATTTTAGATACGTAGAGTTTAGCTAATTTTTGTAGAGAGAAGTCTGTCCTAATCGGGATGAAGTGAGCAGACTTGGTCAATCGATCCACAATGACCCAGACAGAATCCTTCTTAGTGGGTGTTAGAGGCAACCCACTAACGAAGTCTGTAACACCCCGAACCCGAGACCGTCACCGGAGTCGAACACGAGGTGTTAACAGACTTTTAAAAAAATCTCCAGACACTGCCAATCTGCGTAATAGTTGCTTTAAAAAAATCATATCTTGAGTTCAGAACCTTGGAATCCAGTTCCGTAAATTTTTCCTGAAACTAGACTCATATGCCCATCTACATAATTTTTTCTAGAATTTTTGGTAGGGCCAATTAGTACAGTTTATTAGTCAAAGTCTCCCATGTTACAGGGATCGACTACCCTGACCTTTGCGCATTACGACTTGGATATCTCCCTGTACAGGGCTCCAATACTGATGCCGTTTGTTTCTGTAGAAACTAGACTCAGATAGGAATTTATACATATATGGCTTGACTCCTAATTGTCTCTGGTTAATTTATAATGAATTTCCAAAGTCGGAACAGGAAATCCAGAAACTGTTCTGGCCCTGTCTCACAAGAACCTGAATATCTCTTAACATACTGTCCGTATGATTGTTTCGTTACTTTCCTATGAAAATAAATTCATCAAGGTTCGTTTACATAATTTATTCACTATTTAATTCCATTCCTACTATTTTTAGTGAATTTCCAAATCTACATCACTGCTGCTGTCAGCATCTGCCTTTAAGGTAGACTTTACCTATTTCATAGTTTCCATGATTCAACTAGCCCTTTTTGCATAAGTAGCACAATTTATGATAGTGATTAACCATTCCCATGGCCAATCCTTGTCAAGCCTATCCACACCTCTCAATAACCATATCCATACCAAATGATTATAACATTACACTCAAACATATATAAGCCATTTTCGCATGGCTATCCAAAATTATACAAGTCCAAAGGGTCCATGACCCACAACAAACGGGTAGTCCTATACATGCCATTTCGAAGTTCAACCAAAATTGTACCAAAAGGGGGGGCTTTGATAGTGTGGGCGACTTTGACTTCAAGATCCCGAGTCCGATAGCTGGAGAACCAAATCTATAAAACAGAGGAGCAATGAAACGGAGTAAGCAATTTATGCTTAGTAAGTTTTGAGCAAGGAATTCCAGCACAACAAAAGTATAGCATTCATATAGCTAAACGGATAATTTCATATGCACAAATTTTGGATATCATACTTGCTTCACATTACCAACCCTTATGTACATACACAAAAGATCAACTTAGCCAAAGGCCAGTAGCTCGTTTATCAACTGAGCGAATGCTTATTTGTAAGGGCTCAACTAAATTCAAGCACATACGAAACATACCTCAATGTTGGGATGTTTCTAGAGTATTAACTGAAATTTTTACAGCAAGATCATTCATTCCCAAATCACGTACCTTCGGAATTTAACCGGATATAGCTCCTCGTTCAAATGCCTTCGGGACATAGCCCGGTTATAGTAACTCGCACAAATGCCTTCGGGACTTAACCCGAATTTAGTAACTCGCACAAATGCCTTCGGGAATTAACCCGGATTTAGTAACTCGCACCAATGCCTTCGGGAATTAACCCGGATTTAGTAACTCGCACCAATGCCTTCGGGCTTAGCCCGGAATTAGTATCTCGCACAAATGCCTTCGGATCTTAGTCCGGATATGGTCACTTAGCACAAAGCCTTCGGGACTTAGCCCGGACATCATTCAAATATCCATGCACATTTAACAATAAATCATGGCACATTCGTATTTCATTTTCGTTAGCAAAACTCAAACACAAGACACTTATCATTCTTGTAATTTCGGCTCAATAGCCACACACAAAGAGCATGATTTTGATTTGCTTAAAACATGATCTAATCAAATCTTAATTTAAGCTCTCTTACTCAAGAACTTACCTCGGGTGTTGTCGAACGATTCCGATAGCTATTCGACCACTTTTTCCTTCCCTTTATCAGATTTATTTCCCCTTTGCTCTGGAGCTTAATTAAACAAATAAATTGATTTAATCATTTGAGCGTCGAAAAGAGGAACACAAGGCACTTAGCCCATATTTATACATTAGACATTAAAGTCACATATGTACGGAATCATGAATCAAACTCAACATTTTAGCTAATTTTTCCCCCCTTGGCCGAATATGCATGTCTATTTTGGGGCCGATTTCAACACTTAATACATTCTACAAGTATGGTCACTTGTATTAACTAAACACCCTTTTGTTTCAAGTTCAAAACTTGGCTAATACACACATATATACACTAGTAAAGCATCCTCTCCCTTTCCATCAATTTAACACATGCATTACTCATTAATATACAAAAATTATATTCGGCCTTAGCACACAACTTGCTAGCCGATTCTTCTCCATCTAGCAACCAATGCACATATGTGCTCACTCAAAAATGCTAAAAAGAAGATTCAAGAATCATCAATCCACCATCACATGCATCATTACAAAGCTTTACACTTAGCATGCAAATGACATCAACACAAATCCACCTTAGCCGAAACTTAACTCATCTTCATGCCTCATCACCACAACATCAAACATCAACCAAGAATGATGCATCCATGGCCGAGTGTCATTTCCATCACATAGCAAGATTTAGACCATGGGCTAGGTAGAACTCAGGCTAACAACTAAAACATGCATGCATCTCATGGAACATCATCAAACATACCTTAGCCTAGTTACATGCATGGCCGAACCTCTTCAACCTTTCTTTTTCCTTCCTCCTTAAAATTTTTGGCCAAGGATGAACCAAAGGATGAACACTTTTTTTTGTTTTTTTCTTTCTAGTTTCGGCAAAATGGGGGGACAACCACACACTTTTTTTTTTGTTTTCATCACATTCCCTTTCATTATTATGCCCATGGTCCTTATTTTATTTTTTTCCACCCATGATGCACCAACAAGACATGTCTATGACATGTCTTGCCCATCACACTTGGTCTACCATGCTTGTCATGGCCGGCCACTACTAATTAGGGGGGGAATTTGACATGCAAGTCCCCCCCTTTTTATTTCATGCACTAATAGGTCCTTATGCTTTGACCTATCACATTTCAAAATTTTCTCACATAAGTCCTATTGACTAAATTCACATGCAATCGACTAAATCGAAGCTTAAAATTTTCACACATTCATAATTACATATTCTAGACAATAAATATCACATTCAAACATTTCGGTGACTCGGTTTAGCGGTCCTGAAACCACTTCCCGACTAGGGTCAATTTTGGGCTGTCACAACTCTCCCCCACTTAAGAAATTTTCGTCCCCGAAAAGCTTACCGGTAAATAGGTTTGGGTATCGTTCTTTCATCGAGCTCTCGGTTTCCCAAGTAGCTTCCTCGATCCCGTGTTTGAGCCATAACACCTTCACTAACAGAACCCTTTTGTTTCGCAACTCCTTCACTTCACGAGCTAGGATACGCATCGGTTCTTCTTCATAACTCATATCGGCTTGAATTTCAACCTCTGATGGGCTAATTATGTGCGATGGATCAGATCGATAGCGTCGAAGCATCGAAACATGAAAGACGTCGTGAATCTTTTCAAGCTCAGGGGGCAAAATCAATCTATACGCAACCGGACCAACTCGTTCGGAGATTTCGTACGGCCCAATGAATCTCGGGCTCAACTTGCCCTTACGGCCAAACCTGAGTACCTTTTTCCAAGGCGAAACTTTAAGGAACACTTTATCTCCCACCTGATATTCAATGTCCTTTCGTTTCAAATCCGCATACGATTTCTGACGATCTGTGGCTACCTTCAGACTTTCACGGATTACCTTTACTTTCTGTTCGGCATCTTTAATCAAATCAACTTCGAAAATTTTACTTTCACCGAGCTCGGTCCAAAACAATGGTGTACGGCATTTACGACCGTACAAAGCCTCGTAAGGTGCCATCTTAATACTTGATTGAAAACTATTGTTGTAAGCGAATTCAATCAAAGGTAAATACCATTCCCATGAACTACTGAACTCGAGGATGCAACATCTCAACATATCCTCAAGTATCTGAATTATCCGCTCAGATTGACCATCGGTTTGGGGGTGAAAAGCAGTGCTAAAATGCAGCTTGGTACCCAAAGCTTCTTGCAATTTCTTCCAAAATCGTGAGGTGAATCTCGGATCTCTATCCGACACGATAGAAATAGGTACCCCGTGTAATCTCACAATCTGAGAAACGTACAATTCAGCTAGTTTATCCAATGAAAAATCCGTACGCACGGGGATAAAGTGAGCCGACTTAGTCAGCCTATCGAAAACAACCCAAATCGCATCTTTCTTACTTGCTGACAATGGCAGTCCGGACACAAAGTCCATTGTGACTCGATCCCATTTCCACTCAGGTATCATGATCGGCTGAAGTAATCCTGAAGGCACTTGATGTTCCGCTTTCACTTGTTGACATATTAAACATCTCGAAACAAAGTCGGAGATGTCTCGTTTCATACCATGCCACCAAAACCAACGTTTCAAATCGTTGTACATTTTCGTACTCCCCGGGTGAATTGACATTCGGCTACAATGGGCTTCGTTCAGAATCATCGAAATGAGTTCCGAATTCCTTGGAACACACAAACGACTTCTGAACCTCAAACAATCACCATCATCAATTTGAAACTCCGATTCCTTGTTCGGAGCACACTCAGCCCGTTTTGCAACCAATTCATCATCAACTTTCTGGGCTTCACGAATTTGATGAATCAATAATGGTTTGGCTTTTAATTCAGCTATTAACACATTGTCGGGTAGAACAGACAAGTGCACATTCATTGCTCGTAAGGCAAACAATGATTTCCGGCTTAAGGCGTCCGCAACCACATTAGCCTTTCCCGGGTGGTAATCAATGACAAGCTCGTAATCTTTCAACAACTCAAGCCAACGTCTTTGTCGCAGATTTAAGTCTCTTTGAGTCATCAAATATTTGAGACTTTTGTGATCCGAAAATACATGGCACTTTTCACCAAATAAGTAATGTCGCCATATTTTTAAAGCAAATACGATGGCAGCTAGTTCAAGATCATGGGTCGGATAATTTTTCTCATGTGGCTTTAATTGTCTCGACGCATAGGCCACCACTCAACCTTCTTGCATCAATACGCAACCCAACCCAAGTAGGGATGTGTCACTATAAATGACAAACTCTTTGCTTGATTCGGGTTGCACTAAAATTGGAGCTTCAGTCAAATGAGTTTTCAGTTGATCGAAACTTTTCTGACATTTCTCCGTCTATTCGAACTTAACATCCTTTTGAAGTAGCTTTGTCATTAGTGTGGCTATCATCGAGAAACCTTTGACAAATCGTCGGTAATAACCGGCGAGCCCCAAAAAGCTCCGAACCTCAGTAATATTTCTCAGAGGTTTCCAGTTAAGTATGGCTGAAATTTTGTTCGGGTCAACTCGAATACCCGATGCGGATACTACATGAACCAAGAAGCTAACCTCTCTTAACCAGAACTCACACTTACTGAACTTAGCATATAACTGCTTATTCCGCAAAATTTGCAACACTAGCCTCAGCTGCTCAGCATGTTCGGTCTCATCTCCTGAATAGACCAAGATGTCATCAATGAACACAACTACGAACCGATCCAAATATGGTCTGAAGATCCGATTCATCAAATCCATAAATACCGCAGGGGCATTAGTGAGCCCAAACGGCATCACTAAGAACTCGTAGTGACCATATCTCATCCTGAAGGCAGTTTTGGGTATGTCCGATTCTCGAATTCGCAACTGATAATAGCCCGATCTCAAATCTATTTTTGAGAACATTGAGGCTCCCTTCAGTTGGTCGAATAAATCATCGATACGCGGTAACGGATATTTGTTCTTTATCGTCACTTTATTCAGTTGACGATAGCCAATGCACAACCTTATGGTTTTGTCCTTCTTTTTCACGAACAATACTGGTGCACCCCAAGGTGAGAAACTTGGTCGAGCAAAACCTCTATCCGTCAATTCTTGCAACTGAGCTTTCAACTCTTTTAACTCGGTTGGTGCCATACGATACGGATCCATCGAAATCGGCGTAGTCCCAGGTACAAGCTCAATACCAAACTCTATCTCCCGAACAGGTGGTAAACCCGGTAATTCTTCAGGAAAAACATCCGGGTATTCACAAACCACCGGTACAGATTCGGGTTTCTTTTCTAATTCTTTGTCATCCAGTACATACGCAAGGTATGCTTCGCACCCTTTTCTTACATATTTCTGGGCCAACATTGAGGATATTACAGTTGGCAACCCATCCAAGTCCGTAGACTCAACTCGGATTACTTCGTTATTTGGGCACCTCAATTCAATTGTCTTGCTTTTGCAATTCACGACCGCATCATGCACGGTCAACCAATCCAACCCGAGAATAACATCAAATTCATCAAACGGCAAAAGCATCAAGTCCGTCGGAAAACAGGAACCTCGAATTACTAGGGGACATTTCTTACACACTTTGTCGACAAGCACGTAACGACCCAAGGGATTTGACACCCGAATTACGAACTCAGTAGACTCAATAGGTAAAGTCTTACTGGATGCTAAGGTTTCACATATGTAAGAATGAGTAGAACCAGGGTCAATCAAAGCAATTACATTAGTATCAAAGAGAGTGAAAGTACCGGTAATAACATCAGGCGAAGAAGCATCCTCGCAGGCACGTATAGCATAAGCTCTAGCAGGCGCACGAGCCTCGGATCTGGTCGTAGCATCTCTAGATCCTCTCTGACCACCACTAGCATTGCCCGTATTTCTAGATGGTCTACCTCGAGCAGTGGTAGCACCCGGTTTCCCACTCTGATTTACATTCTGTTCAGACAGCCTCGGGCAATCTTTAATGAACTGGTCAACTGATCCGCACTTGTAACAGGAGCGATCAGGGAATCTACAACTCCCCGAATGCCATTTACCGCAATATCGACATTTCGTTCTGTCTCGACGTTCATTCCCAACACTGGCGACCGAAGTGCCTCGTGTACCCACAGGGGGTCGATCACGATCTCGTCTAAAAAGGCCCGAAGTGCCTCTCAACCAGCCCACATCATCTCGAAATTTCTTCGATGCCCGTTGAAGAGACTTTCCCGAAGATCTTTTATGAAACTCTCCAGTTCCCACATCAACTTTTTGTTTTTCTTTTCTAAGCTCTTCGGCTTTACAAGCTCGCTCGACAAGTACTACGAACTCTCGTATTTCAAGAATGCCAATGAACATTTTTATATCTTCATTCAGCCCATCCTCGAAGCGTCTACACATGATAGCCTCGGACGAAACACATTCCCGAGCGTATCTACTAAGTCTAACAAATTTTCGCTCGTAATCAGTAACTGACATAGAACCTTGCTTAAGCTCAAGAAATTCCTTCCGTTTTTGATCAACAAATCTCTGACTGATATACTTTTTCCGAAACTCAGTTTGGAAAAACTCCCAAGTTACTTGCTCTCGGGGCACAACAGAAGTCAGAGTACTCCACCAATAGTAGGCAGAATTGCGTAGCAAGGAGATAGTACACTTTAGGCATTCATCGGGTGTACAAGATAGCTCATCGAGTACCCGGATAGTGTTGTCCAACCAAAATTCAGCTTGCTCGGCATCGTCGCTATCCGTAGCCTTAAATTCAGTAGCCCCATGTTTTCGAATTCTGTCAACTGGGGGCTTATTTGACCTTATTTGGTCAGTTACCGGAGGTATTATAGGTGCGGGGGTTGTATTAGTCGGGAATGGAGGTTGTGGGACAGCCGTATTAGTTCGAATGTATTGGTTGAACCAATCATTCATCACACTATAGAAAGCTGGTCTAGCTTCATCATTCGGGTTACTAGCATTAGGTTGAGAGTCCGTCGGCGCTGTCCCTTGTGCGGGAGCAGGCGCTACACTCTCAAGATCATCAGCTACCTCTCGGTCGGGATCGGGATCCATTACTATAAATAAACACATTTACAATTGTCAGAAATCACCACACTATCAAGTAATCACATAAAATGGCATGTATAGCTAGACCCAACGCATTACGGTAGTCCTAGAATCGACTAAACCGTAGCTCTGATACCAAATCAAATGTAACACCCCGAACCCGAGACCGTCACCGGAGTCGAACACGAGGTGTTAACAGACTTATAAAAAAATCTCCAGACACTGCCAATCTGCGTAATAGTTGCTTTAAAAAAATCATATCTTGAGTTCAGAACCTTGGAATCCAGTTCCGTAAATTTTCCCTGAAACTAGACTCATATTCCCATCTACATATTTTTTTCTAGAATTTTTGGTAGGGCCAATTAGTACAGTTTATTAGTCAAAGTCTCCCATGTTACAGGGATCGACTACCCTGACCTTTGCGCATTACGACTTGGATATCTCCCTGTACAGGGCTCCAATACTGATGCCGTTTGTTTCTATAGAAACTAGACTCAGAGAGGAATTTATACATATATTTCTTGACTCCTAATTGTCTCTGGTTAATTTATAATGAATTTCCAAAGTCGGAACAGGAAATCCAGAAACCGTTCTGGCCCTGTCTCACAAGAACCTGAATATCTCTTAACATACTGTCCGTATGATTGTTTCGTTACTTTCCTATGAAAATAGATTCATCAAGGTTCGTTTACATAATTTATTCACTATTTAATTTCATTCCTACTATTTTTAGTGAATTTCCAAATCTACATCACTGCTGCTGTCAGCATCTGCCTTTAAGGTAGACTTTACCTATTTCATAGTTTCCATGATTCAACTAGCCCTTTTTGCATAAGTAGCACAATTTATGATAGTGATTAACCATTCCCATGGCCAATCCTTGTCAAGCCTATCCACACCTCTCAATAACCATATCCATACCAAATGATTATAACATTACACTCAAACATATATAAGCCATTTTCGCATGCCTATCCAAAATTATATAAGTCCAAAGGGTCCATGACCCACAACAAACGGGTAGTCCTATACATGCCATTTCGAAGTTCAACCAAAATTGTACCAAAAGGGGGGCTTTGATAGTGTGCGCGACTTTGACTTCAAGATCCCGAGTCCGATAGCTGGAGAACCAAATCTATAAAACAGAGGAGCAATGAAACGGAGTAAGCAATTTATGCTTAGTAAGTTTTGAGCAAGGAATTCCAGCACAACAAAAGTATAGCATTCATATAGCTAAACGGATAATTTCATATGCACAAATTTTCGATATCATACTTGCTTCACATTACCAACCCTTATGTACATACACAAAAGATCAACTTAGCCAAAGGCCGGTAGCTCGTTTATCAACTGAGCGAATGCTTATTTGTAAGGGCTCAACTAAATTCAAGCACATACGAAACATACCTCAATGTTGGGATGTTTCTAGAGTATTAACTGAAATTTTTACAGCAAGATCATTCATTCCCAAATCACGTACCTTCGGAATTTAACCGGATATAGCTCCTCGTTCAAATGCCTTCAGGACATAGCCTGGTTATAGTAACTCGCACAAAAATGCCTTCGGGAATTAACCCGGATTTAGTAACTCGCACAAATGCCTTCGGGAATTAACCCGGATTTAGTAACTCGCACCAATGCCTTCGGGAATTAACCCGGATTTAGTAACTCGCACCAATGCCTTTGGGCTTAGCCCGGAATTAGTATCTCGCACAAATGCCTTCGGATCTTAGTCCGGATATGGTCACTTAGCACAAAGCATTCGGGACTTAGCCCGGACATCATTCAAATACCCATGCACATTTAACAATAAATCATGGCACATTCGTATTTCATTTTCGTTAGCAAAACTCAAACACAAGACACTTATCATTCTTGTAATTTCGGCTCAATAGCCACACACAAAGAGCATGATTTTGATTTGCTTAAAACATGATCTAATCAAATCTTAATTTAAGCTCTCTTACTCAAGAACTTACCTCGGGTGTTGTCGAACGATTCTGATAGCTATTCGACCACTTTTTCCTTCCCTTTATCGAATTTATTTCCCCTTTGCTCTGGAGCTTAATTAAACAAATAAATTGATTTAATCATTTGAGCGTCGAAAAGAGGAACACAAGGCACTTAGCCCATATTTATACATTAGACATTAAAGTCACATATGTACGGAATCATGAATCAAACTCAACATTTTAGCTAATTTTTCCCCCCTTGGCCGAATATGCATGTCTATTTTGGGGCCGATTTCAACACTTAATACATTCTACAAGTATGGTCACTTGTATTGACTAAACACCCTTTTGTTTCAAGTTCAAAACTTGGCTAATACACACATATATACACTAGTAAAGCATCCTCTCCCTTTCCATCAATTTAACACATGCATTACTCATTAATATACAAAAATTATATTCGGCCTTAGCACACAACTTGCTAGCCGATTCTTCTCCATCTAGCAACCAATGCACATATGTGCTCACTCAAAAATGCTAAAAAGAAGATTCAAGAATCATCAATCCACCATCACATGCATCATTACAAAGCTTTACACTTAGCATGCAAATGACATCAACACAAATCCACCTTAGCCGAAACTTAACTCATCTTCATGCCTCATCACCACAACATCAAACATCAACCAAGAATGATGCATCCATGGCCGAGTGTCATTTCCATCACATAGCAAGATTTAGACCATGGGCTAGGTAGAACTTAGGCTAACAACTAAAACATGCATGCATCTCATGGAACATCATCAAACATACCTTAGCCTAGTTACATGCATGGCCGAACCTCTTCAACCTTTCTTTTTCCTTCCTCCTTAAAATTTTTGGCCAAGGATGAACCAAAGGATGAACACTTTTTTTGTTTTTTTCTTTCTAGTTTCGGCAAAATGGGGGACAACCACACACTTTTTTTTTTGTTTTCATCACATTCCCTTTCATTATTATGCCCATGCTCCTTATTTTATTTTTTTCCACCCATGATGCACCAACAAGACATGTCTATGACATGTCTTGCCCATCACACTTGGTCTACCATGCTTGTCATGGCCGGCCACTACTAATTAGGGGGAATTTGACATGCAAGTCCCCCTTTTTATTTCATGCACTAATAGGTCCTTATGCTTTGACCTATCACATTTCAAAATTTTCTCACATAAGCCCTATTGACTAAATTCACATGCAATCGACTAAATCGAAGCTTGAAATTTTCACACATTCATAATTACATATTCTAGACAATAAATATCACATTCAAACATTTCGGTGACTCGGTTTAGCGGTCCCGAAACCACTTCCCAACTAGGGTCAATTTTGGGCTATCACAAAGTCCATCATTACTCGCTCCCATTTCCATATCGGTATCTTAACCGACTGCAGGAAACCAAAAGGTAACTGATGCTCAACCTTTACCTACTGGCAAGTCAAACAGAAACCAATGAAGTCAGTAACTTCACTCTTCAACGCTGGCCACCAGTAAAATTCTTGTAGATCTCAGTACATTTTATTCCTGCCAAGATGCATAGCATAAGGGCTACTATGCACCTCCTTCAGAATCGATAGTCTCAAATTTTCTTATTCGATACAAAAATTCGACCACGGTAACACAGTACCCTATCACTGTTAATCCCAAAATCATTAGTAACACTACTCTCAACCTGACGGAAACGCGACTCAAGAGACTTATCTCCCGTTTGTTTCTCCCTGATGTGATCAATCTATGTCGGTTTAACCTAACGTTCTTCCAACAGACTCCCATCATTGAAAATACTAAGTTGAGCAAACATTGCTCTCAGATCGATCATTGCCCTACGGCTCAAACTATCGGCCACCACATTGGCCTTGCCGGGGTGATACTCTATAATGCAGCCATAATCCTTAAGTAGTTCAACTTATCTACACTAGCTAATATTTAACTCCTTCTGGGTGAAGAGATACTTGAGGCTCTTGTGATCAGTGTAGATAGTACACTTTTCACCATACAAATATTGCCTCTAGATTTTCATAACAAAGACTATTGCCCTCAACTCCAAATCGTGCGTCAGATAATTAGCCTCGTGAGTCTTGAGCTGACGAGATGCATAAGCAACTACCTTTTCATCTTGCATTAGAACACAACCCAGACCCGGATGCGATGCCTCACTGTATACCACAAAGTCTTTACCAGGCTCAGGCTGTATCAGAATAGGAGCTTGAGTTAAAACGGTCTTGAGCTTATCAAAGCTCTTCTGTTGTGCATTAATCCAAATGAAAGGAACTCCCTTACGTAGAAGCTTAGTCAACAGAGCTACGGTTAAGGAGAACCCTTCTACAAAATGTTGATAATATCCCACCAGCCTCAAAAAGCTACAGATTTTAGACACATTCTTCAGTTGTTTCCAACTTAACACAGCCTTAATCTTACGAGGATCAACTGGAATCCCCTTAGCCAAAACTGCATGTCCCAAAAAGGTTACTTACCGGAGCCAAAATTCACACTTATTGAACTTCGCATACAACTATTTCTCACGAATAGTTTGTAGCGCCACTCTGAAATGCTCATCGTGCTCATCCTCGGTCTTAGAATACACCAAAATGTCGTCGATAAATACCACCACAAATTGGTCTAGATAAGGCTGAAACACACTGTTTATCAAGTCCATAAATGCTGCTGGTGCATTAGGCAAACCAAAGGGCATAACTAGAAACTTGTAATGTGTATATCGAGTCTTAAATGTCGTCTTATGCACGTCAGCCTCCTGTACTCTCAACTGATGATATCTCAATCATAGATCGATTTTAGAAAACACAGAAGCCCTTTGAATTGGTCGAATATGTCATCTATTCTAGGAAGTAGGTACTTATTCTTGATCGTTAACTTGTTCAACTGACAGTAGTCGATACATATCCTCATTGTCCTATCTTTCTTTTTCACAAATAGAACAGGTGCTCCCCATGGAGACACACTGGGACGAATTAACCCACAGTCTAACAGTTCTTGAATCTGAGCCTTAAGCTCTGTAAGCTCCTTCGGTGCCATTTGGTAAGGGGCGATAGACACCGGAGCTGTACCCGAAATCAACTCAATCCCAAACTTTACCTCATGGCTCGGAGGCAACCCTGGTAGTTCCTCAGGGAATACATCTGGAAAGTCTCTCATGGTTCTGATGTCCTTAACCGAAAAGTCCCCAGAATCAAAAACACTGATGTAGGCCAAGAATGCCTCACATCCTTTCCGAACCAACTTTTTAGCTACCAAAGCTAAGATAACATTAGTCAGGTAGTCTCGTCGTTCTCCAATCACCACTACCTCACTGTCCTCCTTTGTCCTCAAGGGAACCCTTTTCGTCACACAATCAAGACTCACTCGGTGTTTAACTAGCCAGTCCATTCCTAAAATCAAATCGAACTCCCCAAACGAAAGCTCTATTAGACCAGTCAGAAACATTGTCCCTTGGACCTCCACCGAAACGTCTCTATATAACTTAGTAACCCAGATAGTTTGCCCTAAATGGCTTAACACAGTTACATCACTATCAGTACTCTCAAGTGGAACCCCCAAAGATTCAGACACAATACTAGCTACATATGGGTGTGTAGAGCCTATCTCTATCAGTGTAAGATAAGGTACATAAAATATTAAAAATGTACCCGAAATGATGTCTGAAACATCTCGATCCTCACAGCGACGAGTAGCATAAACCAAAGCAGGCTGCCTCGCCTCAATTACTTCAGCACCTCTACCCGGTGGTCTCTGTCCTCGACCCATACCATTACCACCCCTAGCCTAACCTCGGCCCCTAGGTGACTGCTGAACAACTCTCGACTGCTATGCAGTCTCAGTAACCGGAGCTTGCATCTGACTAGTTCTCAATAGACATCCCCCAGTAGTCTTCCAACACTCGCCCGGATGGCGTCTACCACAATGCCCACAAAGTACCACCGCAGTAGGTGCAACAGAAGGCCCAACTCTCATTGGCCCATCAGATCTGGGCTTTTTCTTAAGCCTCATCCCAGAATTCGAGGGCTCTGATTCCCTCTTATTCCTTCTTTTCTCTCAATTTTGGCGCTCAGCGCCTTTAACCTCCACGGCGATCTTCTCCTTCTCAACTAAACAAAAAAATCACGCTCCCTCTGTGGAGCTTTCAAAACTCGCAAACTATCCCTAATACCATCATCGAAGCGTACACAATGCTCATACTCGGTAGCCATCATGCCTCACACATACCGGTTTAATCTCAAAAAATTGGCCTTATACTCAGCCATTGTATGGTCTCCCTAGGTGAGATTAAGGAACTCCTGTTTCCTCACGTTAATGTAATCGCCTCCACATACTTACTATGGAAAGGCGTCTTAAAGAGATCCCATGTCAGTTGGTCGGGCTTAGTGCCCTCTTTAACCATCAACCACCACTGGTACGCCCCATCACGAAGTAAAGATACAACTCCTTTAAGCTTCTGCTTAGCAGAAAAATCTTGGTCGTCCATAATTCTTTCCATGGCCTTCAACCATTATTCAGCCATGGTAGGTACGACTCTAGTGATGCCTCAAAATAGCTCAGCTCTATTAGACCGGAGTCATTTTGTAACCGACCCTCGGCCCAATGACCCTTTTTAGAATCTGTAACATGGCTTGGGACAGTGCGTTATCCCCAACTGCATGATTGATCACGTTCATTTCGTGATAACTTTTAAATATTTATAATTAATCGTTCTTGAAACTAACTATTATCACGATGTAGGCAACTGTACCTATCGAACAGTAGTACAGCTTTAGCAAGACCGGATTGTCGAACCCAAAGGAACTAAAAGTACTAGTAATGACTGTCTTTTTATTGTCTAGCCTAACAGTAAGGAGGTTTTGTTTAACTAACTAATTATCTAAACTAAGAGTTCATAGAAAGTAGAATTGGGGGAGTACTTTTGGAAAATGATTGAATTAAGGCAATACCTGAGGAAAAATCCACCTAGACTTTACTTGTTATTCTGGCTCCGAATTAGACGATTTATTCATTTAACTTGTTCCGTAGAGATCCCTAAGTTATGTTATTATCCCTATTAAAGACTAATAACGTCTAATCCCTAGGTTGAATAATTAATACCTTTCTCTAATTAACACCCTAGGGTTGCATTAACTCGATCTATGGATCCCCTTATTAGGTTCCACCCTAATCCAGCAAAATCTTGTCACCCTATCTCTAGGCGTGCAATCAACTCTGCTTAACTATGAAAGATGTATTCTTAGATAGGGTTTATTCCTCCTTTAAATAAGAGCTTATCTTGAATCAGTATCCTGGGATATCAAAACAAGAATTAAGAACACATAATTAAGAACAAGTTAAATATTTATCATACAATTCAGAAAATAATAACAAGATTCATCTTAGGTTTCATTCCCCTTAGGTATTTAGGGGATTTAGTTCATAACTAAAAGGGAGAACATCTCAGAAGAATAATGAATGCAAAACATAAAGAAAACCCAAAACTTCTGAAGGGAAATTGAGGGGAGATCTTCAGTCTTGATGATGAATCCGGCTTCTGAGATGGATCAATCAGCTTCCTTCGAGTAATTCCTTCGTTCCTCCCTCTGTAGGTGTATTTATAAGCTTTGGAATGCCTACGAGCCCTCAAAAGTGGCCTTTTCTGAATTGGACTCAACTCGGACTCGGCAGGGACACGCCCATATGACATGCCCGTGTGTGATTACTTCAGGCCATGTTTGAACCTGTTAGAATGGAACGAGCATGTGTTCTACCCGTGTGACTCATGCTTCGATTCTGCCAAATTGACACGGCCATGTGAGTTGCCCATGTGAGGAAGTTCAGGCCATGTTGATTTCGTACTTTGGCGCCCATTTTCTCTATTTTTGGCCCGTTTCTCATTCCTTTCGCTCTCCTATGCTCTCCTAAGTATAAATCATGGAATTAAGGCATTAGGAGCATCGAATTCACCAATTCTAAGGAAAATTCATCCATAAAATACGTTAAGCATGGGTTAAAAATATGTATAAATTATGGTTTATCAAATACCCCCACATTTAAGTATTTGATTGTCCTCAAGCAAAATCCTCAACTCATAATCAAAATAAATTCTTCTCAACTTATAATTCTTATAAAAAATATCTCAAAATAATCCACAGGTAATCATACATTGAGAATTCAACTAAAAGAATATCAAAGTTTCAAACATTCCAAGTTGAGAATTTTATCTTGAAAAAATAGGAGTCTCCCCTCATCTAAGTAATTACCTTTGATTCAGAATATCACAGAGTTTCACATCCTCACTAAAGATTCACTCAAATCACTCGAGGTGTTTAAGGACAATAAATAAAGCATTCAATAGTCAATAATGAAAAGTCATTACCATAGGCTTGCATGAAAATCAAATCTCCACCACTATAAATTGAGTTGACATATCAATCAAAAGGTCTTTAGAGGGTTATAGTGAGGCTTGGTTAAGGGGTGTGGTCACAAGCTGAAAGAAAAAAGTTAGAATTGAGATCGAATTGAAAAATTACCTAACTAGAAAAAGAGTTAATTATCACTTGCGTACAACAAAGCTTCTTCTCAGAATATGGAATTCAATTTCTTTGGCTAAGAAGATTGCTACTACTAATATGTATACATGTTTTTTTTAAGAACAAGTTAAACAAATATGAAATAGAATAAAACATAGCTAAGAAACTATTCCAACTTATATCTCAACAAAAATAGGGATCAATTTAATTGAGGGGATTTCAACAATAATGGGTTAAGGGTTAATATTAAGGGTAATATAAGAAATGGGTTGTTAGGCTCAATGGGGTACGCTAAGGGTCAATTGTGGAGGTAGGCTTTTCATGGCATGAGTAGGTTAATCCTAAGTGCCTTTCTCATTTTGACATATCAAATCAAATAGTGTGGTCTTGACTTGCATAATCAAGCAAGTTCTAGAATAACAATTCAATATTGACGCACTCAAAGCAATAACAAAAGTGAGCATGAAAGAATTAATAGATGCTCAAAAATCTCACAAAAATTATGGCTTTTTGATGTTTAAACTTGTGAATTCCAAATCAAGATAATACCTAGACTTGGAGAAACAACCTAAAATTTTAAATTCTTAAAAATCAACTTATCATGCTTGATTCTCTAATGTCTTAAAGTTTAAATGATCAATGCATAAATGCCTATGTTTTAATTCAAGATATACCAATCAAAATCATAAATAAATCAAAATTTATCCTAAATATGATATGAGAGCTTTTCAAGAGAATAAGGTAATCGTTTAGGGATTTTTTCTGATAATGAAATGAATACCCCCCACACTTAAGATGTACATTGCCCTCAATGTACAAAGATAGATATAGGAATATAAAAATAAGATAGGTAGAGAAGTGAAACTTCCTGAGTTAAAAATGGATGGAACTCCTGGATTAGCGAAAGCGAGTTGTTGGACATTAAGCTGAAGGACAGGAATGATTCTGAAGGACAAAAGGAGAATTAGAGGAATAATTTGATAGTAATCATAAAGATAAGCCGTGTTTAAAAACAAAAGAATCTTCAAAAATTAATAAAAGAAATATAAAATAAAATAAGATAGATAATCTAATTCTTCAAGTGGCACGGCCGGTTCACACCCCCGTTTGGTGTCCCGTCCGTGTTTGTCACGAAGTGAGATGTTGTCACACGGCCTTCGGGCACATCCGTGTGTGTAGACCGTGTGTCTACATGATCATGTTACACGACCATGTGTGATATGGTTCACCTCTCCCACGGTTGTATAGTTCTGCGCGCACCCGTGTCATTTTGACAGTGTCGTCCACGGGTGCTAGACATGGGCGTGTCGCACGCCCGTATTCATTTGGTAGATTTGCCCACAGTCAAGTCGCACACCCGTGGCCACTTATCGCATCCCATGTGGGGAAAGATAACTTTTACCATGTTTTTACACGGCCGTATCGCACGGCCGTGTTTCCGTCCGTGGTTATCACACGGCCTGAAGCACGACGTGTGATAGGCCATGTGGAGTTGGGAACCTGTGCTCAAAGACTCTGTTAGTGACCTAGGTGTTTAAAAATTAAAAATTAAATAATTTAAAATCGTTAGTACTCAGGTTGCCTCCCGAGAAGCGCTTGTTTATATTCTAAGCTCGACTGTTATCTTATTGGTTTATTCAGGGTGGTTTATGGAATCGTAGCTCCTCTGCATCGTCTTTAAAATTCTCACCATTATAAAGTTTGAGACGATGTCCATTTACTTTGAAAGTACCGTGTGATGGGTGACTTACCTCTATTGTGCCATATGGAAGAACAGATTGAATTACGAAAGGTCTTGACCATCGTGATTTAAGTTTCCTAGGAAACAATTCAAATCTTGAATTGTATAGTAAGACAAGATCTCCAACTTCAAATTGTTTTCGTTGCTTTAAATGAGTGTCATGGCACCGCTTTGTTGCTTCCTTGTATAGGTATGAGTTTTCATATGCATTGGCTCGCCACTCATTAAGCTCGTTCAACTGCATCAACCTATTTTTTCCTGCAAGTTCGAGATCAAGGTTTAGAAATTTAATAGCCCAAAAAGCTTTATGCTCTAGTTCGAATGGTAGATGACAACGTTTTCCATAAACAAGTTTGTAAGGTGATGTCCCTATGGGGGTCTTAAAAGTAGTTCTATAAGCTCATAAGGTATCATCTACTTTCATTGCCTAATCTTTTCTATTTGATTCTACTATTTTTTCAAGGATCTGTTTGATTTCTCGGTTTGCTACTTCAACTTGTCCATTAGTTTGAGGATGGTATGGGGTGGTTGTTCTATGATGAACTCTGTATTTCTTAAGAATTTTTTTTCAAATTGGGTATTACAAAAATGAGTGCCCCTGTCACTGATAATTCCACTAGGTCTTCTGAATCTTGAGAAGAGTTTCTTAAGGAAACGTACTATGACCCTAGCATCATTAGTAGGTAGAGCTTGGGCTTCCACCCATTTGGAAATATAATCAACTACTACTAAGATGTATTTATTCCCAAATGAACTGGGGAATGGGCCCATGAAATCGATACCCCAAACGTCAAATATTTCATATGGAAGCATGTAGTTTTGAGGCATTTCATCACATTTAGATATGCTACTTATTCGTTGGCATTTGTCACATGAAGTAACGTACCTATTAGCATCTTTGAATAACGAGGGCCAATAAAAACCTAATTCAAGTATTTTATGTGCGGTCTTAGTTCCACTATAGTGTCCTCCAGTTGGCCCTGAGTGGCAATGTTCCAATATTTTTTATGTTTCTGATCTTGTAACACATCTTCTAATGACTTGATCTGCACATCTATGAAAAAGAAAGGGGTCATCCCAAAAGTAGTTTTTCACATCATTAAAGAATCTCTTCTTTTGCTGGTGTTTTAACCCTTTTAGGATAATGGTAGCAGCTAAAAAATTTGCGATGTCTGCAAACCAAGGTACCTCGGAGTCAGATATAGTGAAAAATTCTTCTTCAGGGAACGAATCATTTATTCGAACTTCATCTAGTTCTCTGGTATTGGAGTTCTCAAGCCTAGACAGATGATCAGCTGCGAGATTTTTAGCTCTTTTCTTATCTTGAATTTCTAAGTCAAATTCTTGCAATAGGAGAATCCATCGAATGAGTCGGGGTTTTGCATCAGTTTTAGTTAAAAGGTAGCGAAGGGCGGAATGGTCAGTGTAAACAACAACTTTAGAAAATATGAGATATGATCGAAATTTATCAAATGCAAAAACCATATCTAGCAATTATTTTTCCGTAGTAGTATAATTCTCTTGTGCAATTGTCAAAGTTTTGCTAGCATAATAGATAGGTTGAAAATGCTTGTCTCTTCGCCGTCCCAATACTGCACCTATTGCAAAATCACTCGCATCACACATTAATTCAAATGGTAAGTTCCAATCAGGCGCAATTATGATTGGAGCATTAATAAATTTATCCTTTAAAGTATGAAATGCTTCTAAACACTTCTGACTGAAATTAAAAGGTATATCTTTTTCTAGCAATTTAGTCAAAGGCTTAGCTATTTTAGAAAAATCCTTAATAAATCTTCTATAAAAACCAGCATGTCCTAAAAACCTTTTAATAGCCTTAACTGAACTAGAAGGGGGTAAGTTTTCGATTGTTTCTATTTTAGATTTGTCCACTTCAATCCCTTTACTAGAAATTTTATGTCCTAATATGATACCTTCTTGAACCATGAAGTGACACTTCTCCCAATTAAGCACAAGGTTTGTTTCGTCACATCTTATTAAAACTTGTTTTAAATTTTTGAGGTAGAGATGGAAAGAGTTATCGAATACTGAGAAATCATCCATAAATACCTCCATGATATCTTCCACGAGTTCATCAAAGATGGCCATCATACAGCGCTGAAAAGTGGCAAGAGCATTACATAATCTGAAAGGCATTCTACGATAAGCGAACATACCATATGGGCATGTGAATGTTGTCTTTTCTTGATCTTCAGGAGCTATTGGGATTTGGAAGTAGCCAGAGAGTTCGTCTAAAAAGTAGTAGTACATGTGCCCGGATAATCTTTCCAACATTTGGTTAATGAATGGCAAGGGAAAGTGATATTTTCTTGTGGCATCGTTCAGTTTCCTATAGTCAATTCAAACTCTCCATCATGTGATTGTACTTGTTGGGATTAATTCATTCTTCTCATTGGTCACAACTGTTATGCCTCTTTTCTTAGGGATAACCTACACTAGACTTACCCAAGAACTGTCAGAAATAGGATAAATAATTCCAGCATCTAGAAGTTTAATTACCTCGGCTTTAACAACTTGCTTCATGTTGGGGTTCAGTCGTCTTTGAGCTTGCACACACGGTTTGTATTCATCTTCCATCAAAATTTTGTGGGTGCAAAAAGAAGGTCTGATTCCTTTAATGTCATAAATTTTCCAAGCTATGGCCTTTTTATGTTCTCTTGATACTTGGATTAATTCCTATTTCTCCTTCGGTTGCAAGTTAGAAGCAAAAATAACTGGTAATGTAGAATTATTTCCAAGGAATGCGTATTCCAAGTGGTTTGGTAATTGTCTAAGTTCCAGTTTGGGAGGCTCTTCGATAGAGGGTTTTTGCTTAATTTCATCATTTATCTTAATTCCCTCATATTCTACTTGTCTTGAAGAATGTTCATTAGGTTCATCATCTACCTCCTCTTTTTGAGCTAAATACAGTTTTGTCGTGTCCTTCTGTATAATTTCCTGAAAAGAGTCTTGAGTAGTATGATCAATAGAGTCAATAAAATAACATGAATCATCATGTTCTCTAGAAAATCTCATAGCATCATAAATTTTAAAGATAATCTCCTCGTCACCTACTCTAAGTATCAATTTACCGTCACCCAAATCAATTATAGCAGTGGCTAAAAATGGGAGCCCTAAGATTAAAGGCACTTCCACATCTTCGTCCATGTCAAGCACAACAAAGTCAATAGGGAATATGAATTTATCTACTTTCACAAGTACGTCTTTTATAATACCCCTAGGATATTTAACAGATCTATCGGCTAGTTGAATACTCATCCTAGTGGGTTTAGGTTCCCCAAGAGCAAGTTGTTTGAACATTTTATATGGCATCAAATTAATGCTAGCGCCTTAATTAGCTAGTGCTTTCTCAACATTCAGACTACCGATTAAGCAAGGGATAATAAAACTTCCTGGATCTTTCAGCTTGGTTGGCAGTTTGTTTTGGAGTTTGGCTGAGCACTCCTCGTTGAGTTCTACTATAGATAAGTCCTCGTACTTCCTTTTATTTGTTAGAAGCTCCTTCAAATATTTTACGTATGTAGGAATCTACAAGATCGCATCAACAAAAGGTAAGTTGACATGTAACTTCTTAAAAAGTTCAAGAAACTTACTGAATTGTGCATCAATGTGATCTTTTTTCAATTTTACTGGTACGAAACTAGTGGTTTATATTCCTTTGGCATTGGATTGTCACTATTTTTGGTTTTTTCTTCCCCCCTTTTGCTTATCACGGCTTCTTGTGTTAGCTTATTTTCAGATTCCATTAACACTTTCCCACTCCTTAGTGTAACTGCTTTTACTTGTTCTTTTGATTTGGTGTTACTAGGTAAACTTCCTAGTGGTCTTTCCAAGATTAGTTTGGACAACTGGCCTATCTGAGTTTTGAGCCCTTAGATCGATGCTTGTTGATTTTTAAGTGCTGTCTCGATATTCTAAAAACGAGTTTCTGACACCGATATGAACTTTGAGAGCATCTCTTCAAGGTTCAGCTTCTTTTCCTGTTGGTAAGGTGGTTGTTGGTAACCCAGAGGTGGTCTCTGGTTTCCTTGGCCTCCCCATGAGAAATTTGGGTGGTTTCTCCAACCTGAATTATAAGTGTTACTATATGGGTTATTTTGGGATCTACAATTATTGTTACCCATATAGTGAACTTTTTCCTCCTCGATGCTAGAGTTGAAGGGTTGATACTCTGTGCATGCTCCTCCTCCATTCATCTCGCACCTCATTACTGGATGTACCTGAGTAGAACCAAGTAAACCATCAATCTTTTTTTTTTTAAATTTCTACCTGGTTTGATAGCATGGTAACCGAATCGACGTTATAAACGCTTGTTGTTTTAGTTGGCTTAGTCCTCATGACATCCCACTCATAGTTATTCAGTGACATCTCCTCTATAAACTTATCAGCATCTTTAGGTGATTTATTATTGATTGTTCCGCCAGCAGCTGCGTCCACCATTTGCCGAGTCGAAGGATTCAGGCCATTATGGAATGTTTGAACCTAAAGCCAAAGCGGTAACCCATGGTGAGGGCACCTTCTCAAAAGGTCCTTGTATCTTTCCCACGCATCGTAGAGTGTTTTTAAATCCATCTGCACAAAAGAAGAGATATCATTACGTAATTTAGCCGTTTTAGCCGGCGAAAAATATTTTAATAGAAATTTTTCGGTCATTTATTCCCAAGTAGTGATTGACCCTAGTGGTAACGAGTTCAACCACTATTTAGCTTTGTTCCTCAATGAAAAGGGAAACAACCGAAGACTTATGGCATTATTAGAAATGCCATTGATTTTAAATGTATCGCATAGTTCCAAAAAGTTTGCTAAGTGAGCGTTGGGATCTTCGTCCTGCAAACCATCAAATTGAACAAACTATTGTATCATTTGAATTGTGTTAGGTTTCAGTTCAAAAGTATTTGCAGCTACAGTAGGTCTAACTATGCTTGATTCAGTTCCTATTAAAGAAGGTTTAGCATAATCATACATAGTGCATGGAGCAGGGTTTTGATTAACCGTAATTGCAGGAGGAGGTAGCTGCTGATTGTCTTGGTTTTCAGCCATCTATTCGGTAGGGGGTTGAGTATCGTCCTCTTGGTTTTCAGCCATCTATTCGGTAGGGGCTTGAGTATCGTCCTTTTACTTGTTCTATGTGTATCTTAAGCTTTGCCTTATTTCTCTTTGGTTTCTGCGAACTATGCGATCGATTTCTTCGTCAAAAAGTAGTGGTCCTAATAGGTTTCTTCTAGTCATAAACTATAAAAACCTGCTAAGAGAAAAAAAAGTAAATTAATAAATAAAAATTAAAATTAAAATTAACTTGCAAGAAAAATAAATGGCTAAAGTAATAAAATTGAGTGTTCCTAATATCTTAATTCCCCAGCAACGGCGCCAAAAACTTGATCGCGTTTATTTCGTGATAGGTTTTAAATATTTATAATTAATCATTCTTGAAACTAACTATTATCGCGATGTAGGCAAGTGTACCTATCAAACAGTAGTATAGCTTTAGCAAGGCCGGATTGTCGAACCCAAAGGAACTAAAAGTACTAGTAATGACTGTCTTTTTATTATCTAGCCTAACAGTAAGGAGGTTTTGTTTAACTAACTAATTATCTAAACTAAGAGTTCACAGAAAGTAAAATTGGGGGATTACTTTTGGAAAACAACTGAATTAAGGCAATAGCTAAGGAAAAATCCACTAGAGTTTACTTGTTATTCTGGCTCCGAATCAAACGATTTATTCATTTAACTTGTTCCGTAAAGATCCATAAGTTATGTTATTATACCTATTCAAGACTAATAATGTCTAATCCCTAGGTTGAATAATTGAGACCTTTCTCTAATTAACACCCTAGGGTGGCATTAACTCGATCTATGGATCCCCTTTTTAGGTTTCACCCTAATCCGACAAAATCTTGACACCCTATCTTTAAGTGCGCAATCAACTCCACTTAACTATGACAAAGGTACTCTTAGACAGGGTCTATTCCTCCTCTGAATAAGAGCTTATCTTGAATCAGTATCTTGGGATATCAAAACAAGAATTAAGAACACATAATTAAGAACAAGTTAAATATTTATCATACAATTCAGAAAATAATAACAAGATTCATCTTAGGTTTCATTCCCCTTAGGTATCTAGGGGATTTAGTTCATAACTAAAAGGGAAAACATCTCAAAAGAATAATGAATACAAAACATAAAGAAAACCCAAAACTCTTGAAGGGAAATTGAGGGGAGATCTTTAGTCTTGACGATGAATCTGGCTTCTGAGATAGATCAATTGGCTTCCTTCGAGTAATTCCTTCCTTCCTCCCTCTATTTCCATTTTATTCCTCCTCTAGGGTGTATTTATAGGCTTTGGAATGCCTACGAGCCCTCAAAAGTGGCCTTTTTCGAATTGGACTTAACTTGTGCTCGGTAGGGACAGGCCCGTGTACGATTACTTCAGGCCGTGTTCGAGCTGTTAGAATGGCAAGGGCGTGTGTTCTACCCGTGTGAGTCGTGCTTTGAATTTTCCAAATTGTCACGGCCATGTGAGCTGCCCGTGTGAGGAAGTCTAGGTTGTTTTAATTTTGTACCCATTTCCTCCGTTTTTTGCCCGTTTCTCATTCCTTTCGCTCTCCTATGCTCTCCTAAGTATAAATAATGAAATTAAGACATTAGGAGCATCGAATTCACCAATTCTAAGGAAAAATAATCCATAAAATACGTTAAGCATGGGTTAAAAATATGTATAAATTACAGTTTATCAATGATCGTGAGACCCAGTCTCCGTAGCAGGTGAGACTGGCGACTCGCTTGTATCCAAATTAGGTAGATTTACAGATGATGAAGACCCCGTTCGAGCCCCTCTACCACGGCCTCTTATATCCCCTCTCGCGAGTACCTCGTGTACTCATCGTATATTACGAATATATCTGTATTAATCGTTTTATGCATTAGTTAAAGTTTTGATATTTATTAGCAGATATTTTATGCAAGGTAGCATTAGAAGTTCAGAATTTATTATCGCGAATTGCAGTTTTACTATGGTTTTCAGTTTACACTATCTAGAGTGTTTTCAGAACAATATATTACCTATTGGCTATTTCAAGCATGCTAGTAGTATTTTTAAACAAATCTAAATAGAATTTCGTAGAACTTACAGGATTGGCACTGGAGACTCACTTGGTGTACCACCTTCCACCAGTCAAGAACATTTCAACCTATTCAAAACCATTTCTTTAAAACCAAATTTAAAACCCAATCCACGGTCGAGTTTTGCAACCTGACTCTAATACCACTAAATATAACACCCCAAACCTGGCTTGGATGTTATGGCTAAATCTGGCGATGTCACATAGCAAAGTTTTTGAAAATGTGCTGATACCTTAAAACTGTTCCAGTTATTATCTTTTACTTAGTCTGAAAAAAGTGTATGACTTTATTAGCTTTAAACCATTTCTCTTACGTGGAAGCTTTTGAAACCAAATAGTTTCTGAAACTTTTTTTATTTACAGAAATTCTTAGTTTATTTTAGAAAACTGTACTTGTTGTGTTGCGGTTTATAAATCCAAAAGAAACAGTTCAAAAGTCATAAATTAAAGTCAAAGATCCGTAATGGCCTTAATTACATCAAAATTCCCCAAATACAAATTAAAACCAAGATAAGCACAAAATCATAAATTTATCGTGACGCAGAAGCAGTGGCCACCGTCGAGTCCTCCACTACATTGATCCGTCTATTACTGGGGATTACCTGAACAAGTTAAACAGAAGAGGGTGAGCTTTCAGAAACTCAGTGTGTAATCTCCCACAGAAATCACATAACAGAATACACATCAGATATCATAAGTAAACAATTCGACTGAAGCCCTTTATAGAATCAGTTAGGGCCTTAGCCCATTCAGATACAAAATCAGAACAAAACAGATTATCAGTATCCTACCCACCAGCCTCTACACACCAACTCCGTGCAACCCTACACACCATGTGGGGATAAAATCGACCTACCCATCCCAACACACCACGCTATACTGAATGCGACACATAATTAGAAAATTACAGCTGGCTGCCAGATATCAGGATTAAGAGCCTTTCAGAATACTTCCTTCAACATAACATCAACCCAACCCCAATGTAATGCAACATACATAAATGACATGCTAAAATGCAGTTTATCAGATTATTTAAAACAGTTCAGATTTACAGGCAAAGTATCACATGCTTAAATCGTACATCACATAATCAGATCACAAAATTAAGGTCTAAGTAATGCTTATCGACCCTACAATAGGTCACAGTCGACTTGGGTGACCATTGCAACCTTATAGAATTTTCTAGAAAAATGGGCTCACATGCCCATGTGGTCTGCCCGTGTGGGCCCATACGGCCCAAATTGGCCTTGATCGTGTAGATCACATGGCCTGGCCCAGAATTCCACACGCTCGTGTGGGCCCACAAACTCATGTCGCCCACATAGCCCAATTGGTCAAGCTCGTGTCTCACACACAGCTTCACCGGCCATCACACGGTCATGTCATGCACCCGTCTCTTGTGCGCACGACCTGGCTCGTCGATCACACGCCCGTGTACTGCCACACGGCCTACCATACGATGACCATATACCTGTGTGGCGTCGATAAAATCATTTTTTGACTTTCATCGATTCTTATTTTCTATGTTTTTGGGTACACACCTTAATACGTTTGAAGCTAAACCGAACTCTGAGCACTCCAGAACCCAAATATTGACCAATCCAACATGACAATCAGTCCTACTTGTGGTTAACCAAATCTTGAAGCCAAAATACTTTTCTTGAAGCATTGAACACTTATCGCAAAGCTTCAAATCGATTCGCTATGAACCAGTAGGAAAAAAGCCTCGTTCCTTGTGATGTGCTACTGCTAACAACATCAAAAACCCCCAAATCACAGTTGGAAAAACGTAAGTTAAAGATAGCAAAACTCCTCTTACCTAAATAATATGGAACACCAAAATTCAAAATATCTTGATCGAGTAATGAGATTGATCGAAAATAGAAAGTAAAAGAGAGGAATTGACCAAGGACAGAAAATGAAGAAAAACAAGACTAACGACAGACTTTCGGTTTAACAAAGGGAGAGCCAAATTTTCCTAAAAGAGATAAAAAATAAAACAAAAATTAGGTTTGATAACTCCCCACTAACACATGACCCCTTATTCTCTCGAGCAAACTCTCTACTTCCTGAGTCCAACCTCGACACAACTCTCTACTAGAATTGAACATAAAAATATTGACATCCCAGGGAATCGAACACAAGACCCTCAGCAGACCAATACTCCACTTAACCACCAGACCAATAGGCCCATTCTGATATAATTCTACCCATATTTAAAAATAAGCCTAGGTTTGTGCAAGTGTACACAGTCGTTATCAACTAATAAGTAAGTATCGAGTTATCGTCTCCACAGGGATTGTATTTATGCTAAGTCACTTTAATTTGTAAAATTATATTAACAAAATGGTAAATAAAAACACAATATAATTGAGAAGTGAAGATTAAAACTAAATATATTAAACTAAATGCAATGATCCCTAATACAAATTATCCTAAATATGCAAACTATATGACTGAAATAGATTTTAGAAAAATTAAACACAATTTGCAACAATTATAACATAAATAAACTAGGACAATTACTTTAATTACACTCAATTTATTATCATCATGCTTAATAATATCCAAAAAAACATTCTATGGCAACTCAACTTTTCATGAGTTTGGAAACCACATTAGGTCCTTTCGAAATCCTTTACTTAGTAAATATACATTTTACTGGTCCTTATTTACTAAAGGTTTCTTAGCATTCGTGTGAGGTAACAGGGACATGTTAGGTTAGAAATAGTTTAATCACACAGATCTAAAAACTATGCAGATAACAGAGCTTGGTCAGATTTGTTATTCAACTTGAAATTTAATCGGGTTAGGATCTAAATTGAGCATGCACATTTCAATTATGTGTCCACTAGCCGTCATCTGGTTAGGATGGTTCAGCTAATTCAGGTGCATTTCACTCACGTATGAATGAAATACAGACTTGATTTTAATTGAAAACATGATCGATTGAGGCACAAATATTATAAGCATGAATAAAATAAATATTATTTAATCAAAGCAATCATCCTAGCTTAAATAAAATTAAGCTAACATTGTTGTAATTAAGAACAAAGAACATATAGCAAACATTTTCAAATTAATTCAAAGAAAGGTAAGATTAAACCCAAATCAAAGTGGTTATCACTGAAGATTCTGATCGACGAGGCTCCTTCACTCATTTGCTTTACTCTTTTGCTGACGGCACTCCAAGGTGGCTAACCAAGGGCTCTTTAAGAGGCTTAATTTTGAAAATCTCTATGAAGAGATGATGCTAAGCGTGGGAAATGGAAAGTTCCAAGAGAATTTAGAGAGAAGAGAGAATGATGAAGGATGAGGGATGATGGATTAAAGAATGAGGGGGTCTTATTTATAGGTGAAGAGAGGGGGGTAGTTTGCTAAAAATAGCGGTGTTTAATCTCTTCAAATCTCTTCAATGAGTGGCCGGCCATGCTTAGTGGCTTTTGAAATGGATTTTACTTGACTTTTAAGCAATTTAAAAGCCATGACAACTCAGGACTGAGGCCTGGTCAAATACAAATCTTCGGGCAAATCTCTAGTTTCTTCAACATTGCAAGGATCTTGTGTAATTTCACCAAAAAGTGGGTTATTGGATAGCCATGTGTAGCCAAATTTTGAGTTGACTTGGTCTTCAATTTGGACGATTTTTGTAATCCAGCAAAGCTATCAAACTTGTCCAAAATAAATCAATAAATTAAAGGACTAAAGAATAAAATTTGTCCAATTTAAATAATTAATTAAAACCCAAATTATTAATGAAATATTTTCAAATGAATTATTAAATATAATTTATATTTTCTTATTTAATTTAATCATGCATGGCCCACTTTATGTCTTAAAAATATAATATGTTCAAATTAATATAAAATAAGCCATTTATTGCATGAAAACTATATAATAAAGCATAAAATCACATTTTAATAATTTCTATGTCCTAATATCATATTTTCACATATTTCATTCATTTATTTAACAATTACTTAGTTTTAACAACGAATTTAAATAAAAAGGTGATAAATTACATAGGAAAAATCCTATATATTTCTCAGTTTACACACCTTCAAACTTAAATCATTGCTCATCTCACGTAATGTTTATGCACAACAAAATGTCTTGCTAAGGCAAAATTGCTAACTATGTAAGCAGCATCAATCTTTGTCCCATAATCATGCATTAATAACTTCATGTTCATCGATCTTCTTTATTAACAAGTAATTCATATGAGAACATTTTTAGGATTTTATACTAAGTTTCAAAATATGCCAACATGAATCATAGTTTGTATGTATGTCACAACCACAGAAAAATTCTTCATTCAACATAATTTCTTATCAACTAGGCAAACACTCATAAAGCTTATTTACGATATTCATATGTTGAACTTAGTACTTCCTCTCCACTAATGTAGGTGACACAAGCATCAAATCAATAGGCCCTTTACAAGGTTGTAATGGGGCTCGGTTAAAGGTAGGGATTTTAAGAAATGAGGCATTTCAATTTCAAAATCTTAACCTTTAATTTTGTCTTGGATTTCTCAAAATACAGCCTTTTTCTTTACGTGAACCTTTGGAACACCCCCAAACTTATTTTGAACTCATTCTCATACATTTTTCTTTTTGGAGATTGAGCAAACTTTTCTTCGCTCTTTCTTCGACTTTTTTTTTTAAGCATGGGCACATACATCGTTTTGAAAATTTCCTCAAATGTTTGATTACCAAGACAACTTTAGTTAAGATGGGTGTACAAAATTAGGATAGCTTAAAAAGATGGTAATGTGGCTTATAATATTGGTTCATTGCAATAAATAGGCCTTTAAGCTCAAAATTATAGTTTCAATGGTCTAATATCATAAGGTTGGCTCGAAAAGGCTCAAACAATCCAAAGAAATAATGCATATATTATTTTAGATTTTTATGTCTCCTAGAATTTTGCCTCAAAAAAGTTACTAAGTCAATTCTAAAGATATGAACCTTCATGCATGTCTAATCTCAAGGGAAACTAAGTTTTCCTGGCGAACATTACTAAGGCTAAGATCATACAAGCATTCCATTCTTCATGATAACATACGTTCACTTAGATAAAATCATCATTCATACCTGCATACAAACTATCTCATTAACAAAATGTCTTTAAACATTCATTTATTAAAACATACTTATAAAAGAAATTATTGAAACATGCTTGAAAAATTTTAATAATTTGAGCACTTTCATTTGCCTTCCCCCCCTTTAAAAAGAAGAAATGTCCTCATTGCAAGAACAAAGTAATGAATGAAAACTAAACACCAGGTAGGGTTGTAAAGAAAGAGAGGTGAGTCATTAAGACTGCTTAAATACTAAGTCTTTCCTAATAACCCAATCCTATACATGTTCATTCCCATTACCAGATTACTTAGTCTTTTTCTTTCTAAAGAAGTGTTCAGTTTATTCATGCTTACTATGTTTCATTCTGCATAAATTAAATCCTTTTTAGAAAAGAAATAAATTCCTAGAGACCTAAAAATAAACAAATAAATAACAAGACAAGAATCCCCGATTTTATTTTTCTGGCTATTCCCCTTGTCTTCTTTAGCTCCATCTCCGCTTGCATAATTAGTATCTTCCGGCCATGTCTCAAAGATAGCATCTGGGAATTCTGGAACAAAAGTATTAGAGATATTCTTAAAAGTATTTTGAATTGAGTCATCTCTAATTTTTGCATATTTCCAGTAAGTTTGTTGTTGATTGTGCATGAACTTGCACATATCCATCATAATTGACAAGTTTGATTTCTTTGAAGCACTTGCAGAAGTCGGCATAGGAGTTGTAAATTCAGGTTCAACATTTAGCTCGACTGGTTCTTCTTCTGGCTCAACCATTGGTTTAGGGGTTGCAGATCCTTCAACTGGTTTAGGACTGTTCGGTTCGTTATCAGATTCTTCTTCTTCAGTGTCTGTAATTGAATTAGCTTTAGTTTCAAGCTCATTGGTTGACTCCTCGGTATCTGGCTCAGTTGGCTCTTCTTACTCGCCTTGATTCAGCTCATGCACCTTCACTACTAACCTTTCAAGATCATGATTTGTAATGTGCCCTTGAACATATTTCCCCTTCAGATTTGCTTGTGTTTTAACCTAGGCCCTTAAGAAAAGTGAAGTGATTAATGATGGGAAATAAGCACTTCTTTTCTTATTTTTAGCACAATCATGAATCTCCTTGAGAATAATTCCAACATCAATGGACTTTTCTATCAAAATTGTGTATAACAAGAACATTCGTTCCATCGAGATGGTCGAACTATGTGAGATAGATATAAAACTATAGCAAACGAAATAAACCCATACCTTTGCTACTGGTTTTAGGTATTCACTTCTATAAGAATGGCTCCCAAACTTTCTTATAATCCATTGGGATCACAGATTTGTCACAACGTCAAGCACTTGTTGAAAAAAATCCCAATTGATATTGTTCATCATAGGGTAGTACTCATCTTCTTCAACATCAGGTAAATTAAACAAATCATTGATGGACTTAGAAGTAAGAGGTAACTTTTTCTTTCGAACGATGACCTCAGTAGCATCTTGCATAGTCAAACTAGCATACAATTCTCAAACTACTTCATCATCAGGAAGTGAGCGAGCATCAAAAAATCGTTCCTACTTTAGAGCGTTAATTTTCTTTCTAATCGGTATCATAACAACCATCAAATTATTACTCTTCAAGTTAAAACCTTTTTCCGGCATCATATGTTGATGCTTGAAGATTGAATCAAATCTCTTTCACTTCTTCATCGATCAAAATTAGGTTTTCAGGAGTAGTCTTTGAAGTTCTGGTTCTTTTGTGAGACATGGTAACTTTTCTTGAAAATTTGGAAAAGTTTCTGCACAAGGGGGAAAAGAGAAATCGGAAAGGTTGCTATGGGCTTGCTATGACGAAATTCTTATGATGACAAGGATGGTGCAACCACAATGATAGCATGTGACAGCAATAGCTGTGTGCAGCAGCGACGAAGGTGATGTGCGGCAGCAAAGTTGGTGCTTTGGCAATCTTCTTGCGGTGGTAATAGGTGATTTTGGCAAAAAAGAGAAGAGAACTAGGATTTGAGGCTAGCGGCACAAGAAGGAGATTTAGGGATTTTTAGGGTTAAACAAACTGCTTTGAAGGATATAAAAAATAGTAGAATGAAGAGGAGTTTGTATAGGGAAGAATTAGGGCAACATGTAGCAAAACTTTATCTACATTAGGGTTACTTGGGCGGCAAGTAATGGGAGTGGCGGCAAAGTATGGATTTTTTCCTCTTTTTTGCTATCTTGGGCCTCAAACTCAAACTGTATTTACAAACTTACTCAAGAAAAAAATTGATTAGTACTTGGGCCAAATTTGATCCCCTTTATTAACATAAGAATTTATAATTTAAACAAAACAAATGAAACTTAAAAATTTTAAATCTTAATTAGAAAATTTCTTCTTAACAAATTACATTAAATTAATTCCCAAGAAAGGTTGGAGGGGTCACAGTGGTCCCGCTTAAGTTCTAATCTCCTTACACAAATTAATTAAATGTAATAAGTTAAGAAAATAAGTTCTAGTTATTTATTTATTTACAAAACAAGTTCATGAAAAATCAAGGGTCTGTTAATTTGAACAAGAATTTAACTCGCTCAAATTCACCATCCCAGTAATGTTTGAGACATTGACTATTAACTTCAAAACGTACCTATGTAATTGACATATAATTCAATAGCTCCATAAGGATAAGCTCGATAGATGGTATAGGGTCATTTCCATCGGGATTTAAGCTTCCCAGGAAATAACTTCAACCTTGAATTAAACAACAAAACCTTCTGACTTTCTTTAAACTCGCGAAGTTGTATATGACTATTATGCCATCTCTTTGATCTTTCTTTACACATTTTGGCATTCTCATAGGAAAACAACCTTAGCTCTTCCAACTCATCAAGTTGTAACATCCTTCTCTCACTAGCTTGCTTAAGATCAAAATTCAACTACTTCAAAGCCCAGCAAGCTCTATTCTCCAACTCTAATGGCAAATTACATGCCTTTCCAAAGACTAACCGATAAGGAGTCATTCCTAATGGTGTCTTAAATGCTATTCGTAAGGCCCATAATATATCATCTAGCCTTCGAGACCAATCTTTTTTGCTAGGGCATACTACCCTTTCAAAGATACCTTTGACTTCATGGTTCACTCTTTTAACTTTCCCATTAGAGACTGGGGGTGATAGGCAGTAGCAATCTTGTGCTTCACATCATATATTTCAAGCAACCACTTAAGCCATCTGTTCACAAAGTGAGAACCTTCGTCACTAATAATAGCTCTTGGTGTTTCAAATCGTGTAACAACATGCTTATGTAAGAATTGCATGACTACCTTAGCATCATTAAGGTATGCTTCAGCTTTAACCCAGTTAGATACATAGTCCACAACAACTAAGATGTATTTGTTCCCACACGAAGAAAGAAACGGGCCTAAGAAGTCAATGCCCCATACATCGACTAATTCAATCTTCAAAATGTTTGTCAAGGGCATCCCATTCCTCCTTGATATATTTTTACTCCTTTGGCATTTATCACAATTCTTCACATAAGTATAAGCATCATTAAATAGTGTAGGCCACAAGAAACCTGCTTGCAAAATCTTTGTTGTAGTACGTGAACCACCAAAGTGTCCCCCCACTTGGAGATGAATGGCAATGATACAGGATCTCATCAATCTCACTTTCAGCTACACACTTTTGGATTATATTATCTGTACATCGTTTAAACAAAAATGGATCCTCCCAAAAATAACACCGACTATCATGAAGGATTTTTTTCCTTTATTGGTACATCATTTTTCGAGGAATTATTCCACATGCAAGATAATTGGAAAAATTAGCATACCAAGGTGATTCATGAATTCGAATTACCTCAAATAAGTGTTCATCTAGGAAATTCTCGTTGATAGGCACACATGATCGACTTACCTCATCTTTCTTCATCCTTGATAGATGATCAGCTATTTGATTTTCGACACATTTTCTGTCTTAGATCTCAAGGTCAAATTCTTGGAGTAAAAGTATCCAACGAATTAGCCTCATTTTTGCATCTTTCTTCATGAGCAAGTATTTAATGGCCACATGGTCAGTAAATACTGTAACTTCGATACCTATAAGATATGAGCAAAATTTGTTAAAAGCAAAAACTATAGCAAAGAGTTCCTTTTCAGTTACCGTATAATTGAGTTGGGCTCTCGTCAAAGTTCTACTTGCATATTAAATAGGGTGAAACACTTTGTTTCTTCTTTGACCCATCACAGCTTGGAAACACGAAAATATACACACTTTTTCATTCTCTTTTTAACTCAAATTCATACAATTCCAGTAAAATTATTTTTAAAAAATATATAATTATTATGAAATAATTATTCTAGACTTAAACTATTAATATAATTAATTTTAATTAATTTTATAATAAATTTTGATTATTTTTGATAGATTTGCATAAAGGGCGAAAAACGACTCGGCAGACACTACTAGAAGAGCAAAACCGAGTAATAATTTTAAAGCATCAAGGAGAATTAATTTTCAGCCTAAGACGGTCCAAAGTTTGTGTATTAATTCATAATATAATTAATTTTAATTTATATCCAATTTAATTTGGGTTAAATAAATTATTATTAATTAATTATGAAAAGTGGCCTAGTTGAGCTGAACCAAGAAAACCGAACCGACTGAGTACTGGGCAGCCCAAAGCCTTCCCACATGCTAACCCAATCAGCTTACTTGGATGATTAATTAGCTTGAAAAATGGCCCTTGAAGACTTGTTCAAATTGCAAACAAGCCCATCCACTATTTGTGCCTTTCTAGATTTGTCCTGGCCTTAATATAGCAAGTTTGAAAACTTCAAACTTGCCACATGTGTGGCCGGCCATCGGAGAGCTCTTTGGCAGCTGATTTTGGCTATGTTTAGCATCCCTCTCACCCTATAAAAACCCCCCTTTGGCAGCTCATTTCAACACACCACAACTTTCTCATCTCTTCTCTTCTCTCTCAACTTTCTCTCTTTATTTTTCCATTTGTTTTCCTTTGTCCTCTTTCTGATTTCACCTCTTGAAAAAGAGTCATTCATCCATCATTGGGAGCAGCATTCAAGTGTTCATAGAAGCCTTGGTTCGATAAGAACAAGTGAAGAAGAAAGAGTGGAGCAACCCAGCCAAGCCAGGGAGAAAAACCGAATTTGCTTCTTGTTCCCTATCTTTTTAAATTCAGTTGTTGTTATGATGAATATGCCTATGAATATTTATGTTGATATGACTTAATTAATTAATATGAATTAAATTTAATTCGAGTTACGGTGATTGCATTTCGTCTTCTTAATTTATTAAAATTGTGTTTGTGTTGTTGTAGACACTCAGTTTTGCCCGGGCCCAGAAATAAATCCAAAAACAAAAATAATAAACCCCAAAAAAAAACGAAGTCCAAGTTCAGTCTAGAATTACAAATATAATTTGGCCCGATCAGAATAGCCCATTATTTGAAAATATTTAAGGTCTATCTACAAGCTTGACTCATATGGAAATATAATCTTCAATGATATGCAATCTTAGATATGATACAATCTTAGATATGATTTCAATCTTAGATATGATATGCAATCTTAGAAGATATGATTTTGTAATTTTAGAGATTTAATTTGTAGATACCTTTTAATCTTAATGTTGATGTAATTAATATGTACTGTTGGATTTGAGGAGGTTCAACTATAAATAGAGGCCTCTCCCTTCATTGTAAACACACTGGAGTTTTGGGAAACAATAAAATTTTTTTAAGAGCTTTCACTGAAATTTCTCTCCCCCTTACGTTCTTATTTTCTACGGTTTTTTCTTATTTTATTCTTTGTTTATCTTCGTTGTTCAACCCTTTTTATTTTGATTTAATCTATGTGTCCCTGATTTTTTTTATATATTTTAATTTTTTAATAATTTTAGTATCATATCAAACTATTTCATTTTTTAATAATTTTTTTTAGTATTAATCTTAGTAAATTATTTTTTAAATTTTACTCAAATCATTATTTTAAAAAATGTATTTCATTTAATTTTCATATTTTATCCAAAAGTTTTTCTAAAATGAGGCAATGTTTTTCGTATTTAGGAATTCGGGAAATAGTGCCCTAACATGCTGGGTTGCGATTTCCTGCTTGTCTAAATGTCTAAAGTATCCTTCTAAATAGATTTTGTAAATCATGAGATGATTTCAGTTACGAGAGTTTAAGAATATCGTTTCCTATCATGCTAGATGTGATGTTTGTATTCTTTCGGAGCTAAAGAATCTCGATTTTTCAACTTAAATAATTTCGGTTTTAAAAAAGGGATCCTATTTTTAAATCCTTTCAAATTTTTGACATTAAGACAGAAAACTATTCAATTTGGTACCAATTTTGGGCGTTGCGAGGGTGCTAATCCTTCCTCGTACGTAACCGACTCCCGAACCTGTTTTCTTAATTTTCATAGACCAAAACATTTTATAAGGTGATCCAATCACACCTAAAAAGGTTGGTGGCGACTCCCATTTTTCATTTTTTTAAAAAAGTCAAACCCGAATTTTTTTTTTCAAACTCCTTTTAAAATGGTTTCGACAGCATGGCGACTCCACTGGGGAAAATAAGAGAGTCAAGCCAAAAAATTGATAACTTTCTGTCTTAATGCTAAAAAATTGAAAGGATTTAAAGATAAAAATCCCTTTTCATGTGTTCGCCACATATGTTTGTTATATTATCTGCACATATTGCATTTGTATGACCGTTGGTCGTACCTTTAAGTGGGAGTGAGAAGCTACGCTTTCGTGAGGTTTTCACCTCCGTATGAGCTAGTGGATTGCTTCCGGGATACTATACCTATGTCTTCGTGAGATTTTCATCTCCGTATGGCCATAGGGAAACGTGTCCCCCTGAACTGAACTTGGTCTATATGAGCCTATACTGGGTGAGGACTGAGGAATCTGCTGGTTCAGGTACCCTTGCTTTAGAACTAAAACTCATATAGTGAAATTTAAGTGCTTACCCTAGGGAAATAATGATAACCTTTAGAAAGATACCCTTGTAAGTACTTGTTTATTTTTTTTATATATGATACTGACCTATTTTATTTTGCTGTTATTGCATGTCACTCAACATTTAAAGGTGTCGATTCAAGGTTTGATTTCTAGTTTAGAAAGTTTTGTAATGAGGAACGAATATCTTAATAAAGTGGAGGACAACGCCTCTGTCTATATCTTGTCAAAGAAAACCCAGTTAGAGAAAGGAGATAGTGTCACCAAGGGATATACATCAGAGTTGTGGGACTTTACTCGTATCAGTTCGACATAGAATATTTTCGGGAGATGAAGGACATTTGGGCCCAATGGGATGACGAGGCTAGACGGCTTTTCTTTCAGACTTATGGAAATCTTTCTTATTTGCTAGACATTAAGGTAGATAAGCATCTGTTTCGAGCTAGCTATGGTACAGTTTTGGAACCCTGCTTATAGTTGTTTTACATTTGGAGAGGTAAATGTAGTGCCTACTTTGGAGGAGTATACAACCTTGCTTCGCTGTCCGAGAATTCAAGGTAACAAAGCTTATGTTAGGCCTGCTAGTCTCCTAATTTTCGTGAGGAAATTAGTGATGATCACAGGGATGAGTGAGCAGTGGGCTGTAGCTTGAGTGCAGCAAAAGGGCGGTAGTAAGTGCATTTCATGGGTTATTTTGAGGGATCTGATATTGACACACCCAGATGTGTACAAGAAGGTCAACGTTTTGGCCTTAAGTATTTACGACTTGGTGATTTTCCCGAAGGCGATAGGGCACATAGATGAGGCAGTTGTAGATTTGTTTGATCGTATTGGTAAACAGAACACACCAGTGCTAGCAATCCTAGCTGAGACGTTTAGATCCTTGAAGTACATGTCGGAGAGCCGGTGAAGTATATTCATTGGATGCGCATAGTTGTTGTTGGTATGGTTCTATAATCACTTTTGGAAGCTTGAGAAGGTTCCTTGCCGAGTGTTCTTTGAGGGTTATTCCCCCTTAAAGGAAGCAGCAACTACACCAACGAGAGACGATATTACAGAAGAAAGGTGGATGGATATTCTTCAGAATCTTCGACAGGAGGAGGTTTTGTGGAAAGCACCTTGGATGACGCCTAATGAAGTCCTTTATCGCTGCGGCAGTTTTGATTGGGTACCTCTTCCTGGGATTTGGGGAGTCGTTGGCTATGTACCGTTACTCGTTCTAAGGCAATATAAAGCGGGGTAGTTCAGATAGAGGTCGAGAGTTAGCTTTCTTATTAGGTAGGGTTAAGACTTTGGGCCTACGAACGAAAGCGTATTTATAATATGTTTTATGAAAAGACTTTTGTTCCTTAAATAACGTTTTCTAAAATGAAATTGAATCAGAATCAACACCTTTTTCCATTCATGCATTTGCATTACATTACATCAAAGAAAAGAATGTGTTGATTCGAAATTTGATTCCTAAATAGAATAGTTTGTCATAAGGAAACGAATTTCTTGATAAAGTAGATTATAGTGCGGTCGTCTGAATATAGTCCAAGTAAACATGACGAGAGAAAGCCGGTAGTCCACGGAAGAATACATGATGTAATTGCCAGAGATTCAAGACAACAAAGGTTATCCAAGAGCATGACGAGAGAAAGTCGGAAGTCTACGAAGGAATACATTACTTGATTTAATTGCCAACGAAGATTATCCAAGAGCTGGCACTTTTTGATGAGTATCATGGAGATAAGCAAGCAAGAGATCGAGGCTCAAATTAAGCAGCAAGGAGCTAGCAAAGGCATCTTTTAGAGAATTTATAGGATTCGACCATGAAGAAAAGATCAGCATTTACTTGGACTATGAAGGGCAAGACCGCATATGTAATCTATTTTCATGTAAAGAAATCTGTTTTCTAGAAAAGTTATTCTAATGGAATTGAATTCAAGATAAACATCTCGTTTTCTTTTGCATTCATGCATTTGCATTGCATCACATCACATGCTTTTAAATCCATAAAAAGACCCTAATTAGTTAAGGTTAAAAAGAGAAAGAAAGAGAGAAGAGGGTCACAGCTGAGCGAAAAGAAGACGCGCCCTTACATATCCTAGACTTTTGTATCAAGAGGGATAGCTTACCTGGAGATGGGGGTGTTTGGAAATGAAAATCATTCCATCAATGCCATACATGAAGAAGGAACTAATTAAGGAAACCTTTAGGGCATTCGCCCTTACGAACCGGGAAGCTCTCTGAACAATTGGATTGCGGAGGAACTTCCTGTAGTCTTTAGAAATTTTTTAGAGTAATTCTCGAAACATTCTTGTTACTCTAGGGCCTAGGAGTAATAGGATTACATTTGTGGAATGGGCTTACGATAATCTATTATTTTTTAAGTAAAACATAACTTTTATCAATTTAAACGAGTATTGTTTCATTTTTCTCAACCAATATTCTGTTAAACTTTTGCAATTCTTATTCTTTCATTCATAGCACATAAATAATCATTCTTAAATTCATTCATTCTTTGTATATTCTTTATACTTCACAAGTCCCTAGATATCAATGACATGAGCACTGATATTACAAATCCTGATTTCTCTTGTGAGCAAGACATGTGTTTAGAGGAATCTCAGGATTTTGAAGATGCCCAGGATTGTGATATGTCTCTGGATCTGTTGAGGATGGTAAAACAGGAGGAGAAATAAATCATGCCCCATGAGAAAGAAGCAATAGAGAATGTAGCCCTAAAGGAAGGGAAAGAGGTGAAAATCAGCATGCATATTATCGAGGACACAAGGCAAGGACTGATTGAGTTGCTACGTGAGTTCAAGGATATCTTCGTATGGTCCTATCAAGATATGCCAGGGTTAATTACCGATATTGTGGTGCATCGTCTTCCAATAGGACAGGATTGTAAGCCAGTCCAACAGAAGTTGCGAAGAATGAGACCAGATATCATGTTGAAGATAAAAGACGAAGTTAAGAAGCAGTTCGATGCAAGATTCTTACAAGAGGTGAAGTACTCTGAATGGGTAGCTAACATTGTACCAGTTGCTAAGAAGGATGGGAAGGTACGAATGTACGTTGATTACAAAGATCTGAACAAAGCTAGCCCAAAAGATAATTTCCCTCTGCCGCACATAGACACTTTGGTAGACAACACAGCAGGATATTCATTATTCTCCTTCATGGATGGTTTCTTGGGGTACAACCAGATAAAGATGCATTCGGAAGACATGGATAAAACCACTTTCATAACATTGTGGGGCACCTTTTGTTACAAAATAATGTCGTTCGGACTAAAGAATGCAGGGGCAACATACCAAAGGGCTATGGTGACTTTATTCCACGATCTGATGCACAAAGAAATTGAGGTGTATGTTGATGACATGATTGCTAAATCTCGAACAGAGAAGGAACATATTAAGGTTTTCAGGAAGTTGTTCCTGAGATTAAGGAAATTTCAATTGAAGCCTAATCTGGCAAAGTGCATCTTTGGAGCTAGGTAGGGGAAGTTATTAAGCTTTGTGGTTAGCGAAAAGGGAATAGAAGTTGACTTAGACAAAGTTAGAGCCGTACGAGAATTGCCTCCACCACGTACTCAGAAGAAAGTTCGGGGTTTTCTTGGAAGATTGAATTATATTGCTCGGTTTATTTCACAATTAACCAAGAAATGTGATCCTATATTTTGCCTCCTTAGAAAACACAACCAAGGTACTTGGGATGAGGAATGCCAAAATGCTTTTGATAAGGTTAAGCAATACTTGTTAAATGCTCCAGTGTTATCTCCGCCTAGTCTAGATAGACCATTAATTCTGTACTTATCAGTGTTTAGTAATTTTATGGGATGTGTGCTTGGCCAACATGACGAGTCAGGAAGAAAGGGGAAGGCAATATACTACCTTAGCAAGAAATTCATAGAGTGTGAGATGAGATATTCGCCAATTGAGAAATTGTGTTGTGCTTTAATCTAGACGACTTGAAGGTTGAGGCAATATATGTTATATCATACAACTTGGATAATTTCAAAATTTTATCCATTAAAGTACATGATGGAGTCAACAGCACTAAATGGAAGAATGGCAAGGTGGCAAATATTGCTTTCAGAATTTGACATAGTCTATGTGAGTCAAAAAGCTATAAAAGGGAGTACGATAGCAGAATTTCTGGCAAGCAGAGCTCTAGAAGATTATGAGCCATTAAACTTTGATTTCCCTAATGAGGAGTTGTTGTATATGGCAACTATTGAAGAACGTCCATGGAAGATGAACTTTGACTGCGCATCCAATGCAGTAGGAAATAGAATTGGGGCAGTCTTGTTATCCCCAAATGGGGATCATTATCCATTCACATGTAAATTGGATTTTGACTGTACGAACAATATGGATGAGTATGAAGCATGCATCATGCGGATCCGAGCGGCTATAGAGCGAGGAATAAGAACCTTAGAAGTATATGGAGACTCTGCGTTGGTAATTTACCAGCTTAGAGGTGAATGGGAGACAAGGGATCCTAAATTGATCAATTATCGAAAGGTAGTTTTGGGGTTACTTGAGGAATTTGATGACATCACCTTCAATTATATCCCACGACACGAAAACTAAATGGAAGATACTCTAGCAACCCTGGCTTCAATAATTAAAGTAAATAAATAGGAGGAGATGAGACCCATTTAGATGAGTATCTTTGAGGCTCCAGCTCGCTGTTGTAACATTAAGGAAGAAGAAAAGGATGATAACCCTTGGTATCAGAATATATTGCGATATGTGAGAGATTGTAAATACCCAGAACAGGCAACTGAAAATGATAAGCGAACTTTAAGGAGATTAGCCTGCGACTACGTTTTGGATGGGGACATCTTGTATAAAAGAAGAAAGGACCAAGTACTGTTGAGATGTGTTGACGCCATGGAAGCTAAGTTAATCTTGGAAGAAGTTCACGAGGGTATTTTTGGGACGCACGCTAATGGTTTCACGATGGCTAGACAAATCATGAGGTTTGGATATTATTGGTCTACTTTGGAAGGGGACTATATCAACTACGCCAAGAAATGCCATAAATGTCAGATTTATGGAGACAAGATTCATATGCCACCTTCACCTCTACATGTTATGACTTCTCCATGGCCTTTTTCTATGTGGGGCATGGATGTTATTAGGTCAATATCACCAAAAGCTTCAAATGGGCATCGTTTTATTTTTGTGGTCATTGATTACTTCACGAAGTGGGTAGAGGCTGCTTCTTATGCGAATGTTACTAAGTCGGCTGTAGGTCGATTCTTGAAGAAAGAGATCATTTGTCTGTATGGTATGCCTGAAAGGATCATATCAGACAATGCACTGAACTTGAACAACAAAACGATAGCAGCCAGTTAAAGATTAAGCATCATAACTCTTCTCCGTATTACCCAAAGATGAATGAGGCAGTGGAAGCTACTAACAAAAACATCAAGAAGATAGTGGGGAAAATGACTGAAAACTATAGAGACTGGCATGAGAAGTTACCATTTGCGCTCTTAGCTTACCGAACGTCTGTCAGAACCTCTACCAGGGCAACTCCTTTCTCGTTGGTTTATGGGATGGAAGCAGTGTTACCATTGAAGTGGAAATACCATCTCTTCGAGTCTTGTCAGAGATAAAGTTGGATGAAGCTGAATGGATACAATCGCGATATGATCAGTTGAACTTGATTGAGGAAAAGAGGCTAAGGGCCATTTGTCATAGTCAGATGTATCAAAAGCGAATGATGCGAGCTTACGACAAGAAAGTACGACCAAGAGAATTCCACGATGGGGATCTTGTGCTGAAAAATATCCTTCCTATTTAGAAGGACTTTAAAGGAAAATGGATGCCGAATTGGGAAGGGCCGTATGTCGTAAAGAAGGCCTTCTCTGGGGGTGCATTGATCTTAACGGAAATGGATGGGAAGAGCTTACCCAATCCAGTGAATTCAGACTCAGTCAAAAAGTACTTTGTCTAAAGGAGAGGAGAATCCAGGGTGAAAACCCGTAAAGGGCACCTTGAGTTTTTGAAAAAAAAAATGGAGAGGCCAAGGTGAAAACCCGCAAAGGGCGCCTTGTGACCAAAGGGGTTTTGAGTTGAAAACCCGAAAGGGCAGCTTAAATTTTGAAGAGTACATGGTAATCTTGCTATATCTGATTCAACAAAGAGCGAAGCGCATTGCATATCGGGGCATCAACAAAGTACTTTGGATCTTTTAAACACATGTTGAACTCAAGAAAGTCTTCATGGAGCTGGTGTATAGACGCTCAAGTGGCGATATCTAGGGCATCTAACTTTTGTCCTGTTTGCTATCTTTAGATTCTCTTTCTTCTCAAAGATAGGCTATCAGATTAATCTCCTTTGTATTTTTGATAAATTCATTCAAATATCATTATTCTTAAGATTGAATTCATCTTCCATTATTCTTAAAGTATGTTGCATTAAAATAATGATAGATCAACTAAATAATTTTCACAAATGAAATTTTGCTTATTACTCTGGAAATTTCTAGATAATACAAGAAACTAAAACAGAACAATTGTTTGAGGAATTCACGTAAGTAAGGTTTGAAAGAACTTGAGGAAATTCTTTCTTTAGTCCAAAATGATGATTGGACAAATCAAATGATTCGATCTTAAATGAGGATCATCTTACAGACATTTTCGATGGGTCATAACATTTGAAGAATGGTACAAACCTAGGCTGAGTAGAAATGATATTTCAAGAGAAATAAGGATGAGCTTCGAAGAAAGAATGAGTAGTGATGTCTGGAATAGGGGTCATATTCATAAACATTTTTGCATTATAATAGGTTTAATTAGGAGAATTTGACTCATTTCGATCATAGCATTCTAATCATTAGGTATAAACTCATATACATTATACAGGTTATGTCCTTCAAGGGACAATGAAGATTGATGCGCCTTAACTCCCTAAGCAGTAGGGTAATAGGCTGAAGACATAGCAGATCTAACCTTCGAATGTTTTTGCATCGAACCAGATCCTAGATGATTTGGCATCCTTGCATTTACAAGGAGCAGATTGAAGACATAGCATATTTGGCTTTCACGTGTTTACGCTGAAGCAACTCTAAGATGATTTGGCGTCTCTGTATTGTCAGAGAGTAGCTCAAAGATAGTAGATTTGGCATCTCTGTATTGTCAGAGAGCAGATCGAAGATAGTAGATTTGGTGTCTCTGTACTGTCAAAGAACAAATCGAAGAAACAGATTTGGCATCTCCATATTCGACAGAGAGCAGATCGAAGACATAGCAGATCTAACCTTCGGATGTTTTTGCATCGAAGCAGATCTAAGATGATTTGGCATCCTTGCGTTTACAAGGAGCAGATCGAAGACATAGCAGATTTGGCTTTCACGTGTTTACACTGAAGCAAATCTAAGATGATTTGACGTCTCTGTATTGTTAGAGAGCAAATCAAAGATAGCAGATTTGGCATCTCTGTATTGTCAGAGAGCAGATCGAAGATAGTAAATTTGGTGTCTCTGTACTATCAGAGAACAAATCGAAGAAACAGATTTGGCATCTCCATATTTGACGGTGAGCAGATCGAAGACATAGCAGATCTAACCTTCGGATGTTTTTGCATCGAAGCAGATCCAAGATGATTTGGCATCCTTATGTTTACAAGGAGCAGAGCAAAGATATAGCAGATTTGGCTTTCACGTGTTTACGCTGAAGCAAATCTAAGATGATTTGGCGTCTCTATATTGTCAGAGAGCAGATCAAAAATAGCAGATCGAAAATAGTAGATTTGGTGTCTCTGTATTGTCAGAGAGCAGATCGAAGATAGTAAATTTGGTGTCTCTGTACTATCAGAGAACAAATCAAAGAAACAGATTTGGCATCTCCATATTCGACGGAGAGCAGATCGAAGACATAGCAGATCTAACCTTCGGATGTTTTCACATCGAAGTAGATCCAAGATGATTTGGAATCCTTGCGTTTACAAGGAGCAGATCAAAGACATAGCAGATTTGGCTTTCACGTGTTTACGCTGAAGCAGATCTAAGATGATTTGGCATCTCTGTACTGTCAGAGAACAAATCCAAGAAACAGATTTGGTATCTCCATATTCGACGGAGAGCAAATCAAAGACATAGCAGATCAGACCTTCGTTGAAGCAGATCCAAGATGATTTGGCATCTCTGTATTAGACGGGGAGCAGATGAAAGACATAACAGATTGGACCTTCATTGAAGCAGATCTAAGATGATTTGGCATCTCTGTATTAGATTGGGAGCAGATCGAAGACATAGCAGATCTGACCTTCATGTGTTTACATCGAAGTAGATCCAAGATGACAGATTTGGCATCTCTGTATTAGACGGGGAGCAAATCGGAGATAACAGATTTGGAATCTCTGTATTAGAAAGGGAGCAGATTGAAGAAGCAGATTTGGCATCTCTGTATTAGACGGGGAGAAGATCGAGGATAACAGATTTGGGATCTCTGTATTAGACGGTGAGCAGATCAAAGATAGCAGATATTGCCTTCCTGAGTTGCAATGAAGCAGATTGAAGTCGTCAAGAGGCCATTTAAAGAAGATCAAGGATCAAGAACTCAAAACTCGGCGAGCTCGGGCAAAATTGGTCCTTTTATAGTCTTTGCTATATTCCTGTTACACAGCAATGAGCAAAGAGGGGCAGCTGTAGACACTCAATTTTGCCCGGGCCCAGAAATAAGTCCAAAAACAAAAATAATAAACCCAAAAAAAAACGAAGTCCAAGTTCAGTCCAGAATTACAAATATAATTTGGCCCAATTGGAATGACCCATTACTTGAAAAGATTTAAGGTCCATCTACAAGCTTGACTCATATGGAAATATAATCTTCAATGATATGCAATCTTAGATATGATATGCAATCTTAGATATGATACAATCTTAGATATGATTGCAATGTTAGATATGATATGCAATCTTAGAAGATATGATTTTGTAATCTCAGAGATTTAATTTGTAGATACCTTTTAATCTTAACTGTTGATGTAATTGATCTGTACCGTTGGATTTGAGGAGGTTCAACTATAAATAGAGGCATCTCCCTTCATTGTAAACACACTGGAGTTTTGGGAAACAATAAAAATTTTTTAAGAGCTTTCACTCAAATTTCTCTCCCTCTTACGTTCTTATTTTCTACGGTTTGTTCTTATTTTATTCTTTGTTCATCGTCGTTTTTCAATCCTTTTTATTTTGATTTAATCCATGTTTCCCTTTTTTTTGTATATATTTTATTTTTTTAATAATTTTAGTATCATATCAAACTATTTCATTTTTTAATAATTTTTTTAGTATTACTCTTAGTAAATTATTTTTTAAATTTTACTCAAATCATTATTTTAAAAAATGTATTTCATTTAATTTTCATATTTTATCCAAAAGTTTTTTTTAATGTTTTTCGTATTTAGGAATTAGGGAAATAGTGCCCTAACATGCTGGGTTGCGATGTCATGTTTGTATAAATGCCTAAAGTATCCTTCTAAATAGATTTTGTAAATCACGAGATGATTTCAGTTACGAGAGTTTAAGAATATCGTGTCCTATCATGCTGGATGTGATGTTTGTATTCTTTCGGAGCTAAGGAATCTCAATTTTTCAACTTAAATAATTCCGGTTTTAAAAAAGGGATCCTATTTTTAAATCCTTTCAAATTTTTGACATTAAGATAGAAAACTATTCAATTTGGTACCAATTTTGGGCGTTGCGAGGGTCCTAATCCTTCCTCGTACGTAACTGACTCCCGAACCTATTTTCCTAATTTTCGTAGACCAAAACGTTTTATAAGGTGATCCAATCACACCTAAAAAGGTTTGTGGCGACTCCCATTTTTCATTTTTTTAAAAAAAGTCGAACCCGGTTTTTTTTTCAAACTCCTTTTAAAATGGTTTCGACAGTTGTTATAGGCCTCGGTAAGATGTTTGGTTAAGTAAAATCATGACTAAGTTATTCTTGCATTAAAATTGTAAGGTAACTAATGAAATAAATTATTTAAATGGATTGAAATTGTAATTAATTGAGACGATACTTAATCAATGCATGTTTAGTCATCTAAGATAGCTAAGGGTTAAATTAGCAACAATATCGAGCGATACAATTGCCTTGCATAACTTGCAACATTATTGTGATTAAATTGTTTCAAGGTAGAAATACATTTTTACCTTAAGAAATCTTTTATGTGCTTATTTTGATTAAATTAATTGTTTGAATTGGCATAGAGATATGTACAAGAGATTATTTCAATTTCATAAGTATGTATGTGCATTAACACATTTGCTTATTAAAGTTTGTTTAATCGGATGAATTGCCATAGAGATATAGTCAAGAGATGAATGAATTTTTGTAGGTAAGTATGTTCATAAGTTAGCAAATTACCGAGTTGCTGTGAATTTATTCTTAACAACATAAACATGAGTTTAATAATTCTAAGTTAAGAAATGTAATTAATCTAACACAATTATGTCATCTTGATTAAAATAAGCTTTAGAAATCGTGCATTAGAACTTTATTTTATTTTATTTTATTTTACCTTGCTTTCTAGTTTTTAATCATTTCTCAAATCAAAATATTTTTTTTCACCAAAGTGTTTTAAATTGCATTCATAAATAATTATTTTCACAGTACCTGTGGGTATTATAACTCGACATTTACTTGTCACTTTATTACTTGCTGCGATTGTGTACAGTTGCACATTTTCGTTGTTCCACAGCTCCAATGGCATAATCACTTGCATCGCACATCAACTCAAAAGATGAGTTCCAATCAGGTGTAACGATTATTAGGGCTGAGATTAACTATTTTTTTAGATTTTCGAAAGCTTCCAAACATGCTTTGTTGAAATCAAACACTGTTTCTTTCTCTAACAACAAACACAACGGTTTAGAAATTTTTGAGAAATCTTTGATAAACCATCGGTAAAAACCGAAATGGCCTAGAAAATTTTTGACTCATTTCACATTAACTGGGGCTGGTAACCTTTCAATTATGTTCACCTTTGCTTTATCGACTTCAATTCCTCTCTCTGAGATTTTATGCCCTAAGACAATCCCTTCCTTAACCATAAAATGGCATTTTTCCCAATTAAGGACAAGATTCAGCTCTTCGCATCTCTTCAATACCTTAGCCAAATTACTCAAACAAATATCATAAGTGTTGCCAAAAATAGAAAAATCATCCATGAAAACCTCAGCAAAATTTTCAACCATATCAGTGAATATTGCCATCATGCATTGTTGAAATGTTGCAGGTGCATTGCATAAACCAAAAGGCATTTGCCTAAAAGCAAACGTACCGTATAGACAAGTAAAGGTTGTTTTATGTTGGTCATCTAGAGCTACAACTATTTGGTTATATCCCAAATAGCCATCTAAAAAGCAATAGAATTCATTACCTGCGAGTCGATCTAACATCTGATCCATAAAAAGCAACAAAAAATGGTCCTTCCAAGTGGCTTTATTCAACTTTCTGTAATTAATATAAATTCTCCAACCAGTAATAGCTCTCATTGGAATCAACTCGTTACGCTCATTTTCAACAATTGTGATTCCACCTTTCTTCGGCACACACTGCACCGGACTTACCCACGAACTATTTGCAATAGGATAGATGCACTGCAGCAAAATTGACTTTTAGCGGCGTCTTTTAAGGTCTTTAGTGGCGCTAAAACTATTTACAACGTTTTTACAAGCGCTACAAAAAATGCAGCTAAAGTTTACAGCGTTTATTTGAAAAAAACGCTGCTAAAGAACATGACCTTTAGCAGCACTTTTCCCACAAACATCGCTAAAGATCAGTACCTTTAGCGGCGCTTTCCCACAAACGCCGCTAAAGATCATGACCTTTAGTAGAATCACGACCTTTAGCGACGCTTTTCCCAAAAACACCGCTAAAAATCATAACATTTAAAAAAATATTTTATTTTAATTAAATAATATTTATTTCTATATTAAATATTATATTATGTTTAATTTTTGAAATTTAAACTTTAAACTATATACTTTAAGGATAAATAAAAAAATATTAATTAAATTAAATTTTTCATTAAAATTTAAACTTCAAAACTAAATATAAAAATTAATGAATTTAAATTTAATACATAAACATTGATTCAATATGTAATTTAATACATAAAAAAATAGCACACAAAGTATTACAATTTCTAAAACAAAATTCATCCTAATGAGAAAATAATGCCAAATCATCACCACCTCTCATTAATCAAAGGAAAAAGATCAGAAAAGAAGAAGAAACAATATACAATAGAGGGCTGGTTCAAGCTTAGATGAAGCCAAAGTATTGCAATGCCTGCATATATAACTTAGTGAAGTACTTTGATCTTGATCTTGGTTAAGACTTGTTCCAGCAATAAAAAAAATTGTTAAACGAAATCTCGGTCACCTGATTGAGCAAAACAAGGAAATTAGCTATACCATTTACTGTAATGAAAGTTAAATCAGTAAAAAGTAAACCCATAATAAAAAAAATTGATGCTAGGCTAATCGTAAATGCTAATGTCGCTGTAAATAAGTGACACGCATAAATCCAGTTTCATGTTGATGGACTTGTAAAGGCCTCAAAAAGAAAATAAGTAGCATATATGAAAAAGACAAAAAGGGTCAAATGAAGGTTAAATGAAATGTCATGACGAACCTCACCTGTTTAATGTCTATCTCCTTTCTCGATTTCATGCGACTCATAACATGTTTCACTTTTTTTATTAAGCTCACAAATATCACAGGTTTTTAGTTATCATAATCTTAATTTCTACGTCCAATAGCATTGATAAAGTAATTATTTTTCATTCAAACAAATTTGGTATTATCTTTAGTCACTTTGAAATGTCTAACTGTTAAAGATGAGCGCAAAATGTCATAGTTGCTGAAAAACAAGCTCATGCCAAAGTTCGAACTCTATACCTCTAGCATATAAGGGATCTTGAACCCAAAGTATTGAAAATGTCGATCAAAAAGAAGAGGAGATAAACTTGACAATGAAACTCTAATGGAAAGACGTTAAAATTTTGGAAGAAAAAAGCAAAAGATGTTTAAGGGACTCATGTCAAGAACTCATGTCAAAATAAAACTGGTAATGGATAAACTCGGGACTCATCAAGATTCATCAAGATAAAAAATAAAAAAGAACCTACCTCGTGCTATTGCATCCTCTTTCCTTCTCAACTCCTGCAAAATATAAAGTTAACATTCAGTTACTACAAGGACAAATTAATCTAAGAGCAAAATGAATAGCAAAGTCACCTTCCATACAACACAGTTACATATTGCATTCAAACATATAAGAACAAATTACCTGTTCACGCTTATTCAGTTCAACCTCTTTTGCTTTAAGTTCCTTCTCTCTTGCTTTTAGATCATATATATTTTAATCATATATAAGACAAAAACATCAAAAGAAGTCTATGATTTTAATCATATATTTTTTAATCATTTTGTGACCAAAGAATGGATGTTGGGTAGAAAATATATAAGAAAATGCATTGAGAATCGGACAAATGTACTTCAAAGTTAACATATAAAATTAACATAGAAAAAAATTAACTTTTATGAATGATATAACAGCATAAAAAATATCTTCTATCATATAAAAACCTCAATTATTGATGGTTTTTTACTTATTAGTTTAATCAATTATGAGGTCTCAAAACAACCACAATTGTTACTAACGCTAAAACAAGATAGTGGATGTACTTTGTGAAAAAAAACAAATTATTTCTCTTGTAATTTATATGAAAATTTAAACCATTTAAACACGAAATGCAAAGTACAAACACAGTTCCTGCTCAGAGGCCCCTCCGGGTAAACAATCAACAGGTTTCTGATTTCAAGTTAACATTTGCCCTTCCTCTTTTGGTTTAAAACTCAAAGTTTTTATGATTTTTTTTATATTTTTCTTGTCAAATTTACTATTAATATAATATTATATTTGAAGTTTGTATTTGTCTCTTTCAATAATATTACCTTCAAAATTTAAACATACATTCTCTTTTTAAAATGTAATATAGGTTATCACTTCACTCAATATTTTTTCATCTATCAATTCAAGTTTTTATGACATAGGCAGAATCAAACTAGAAATCTTCTCATAAAATTAGCTACCTATAATTGTTTCAAAGCTACAGCTTAGGGTAAGTCAATTTCCATATGACTAAATAGTAAACAGTAACAATCTGAGTTAAAATATATATATATAAGGGAAAAATAATAGATAACCAGATGAGGAGATTTATATCTACACAAACCTCCTTAATAACAACAAAATTAAAATTAAAGCAAATGAATCGTGCTCCTAAATTGAAATTAAATGAGCAAATCTAGATCCATGTTCGTGCTCCTAAAGTGAAATTAAATGAGCAAATCTAGATCCATGTTAAGATCAAGAATTTTAATAATAAAAATAAACAAATTAAAGTATAGAGACAGAATATGCTATTTAAGGGATGTAAAGCTTTTTCTTTGAAAAAAAAAACTAATAGTAAGTATAGCTTTAAATTAGGGAAGTTATAGCACTAAAATAATAAAATTTGATTGTAACGTGATTTATTCCAAAAATTTTCTCACCAAGTATTCTTTCTTAAAAGGAAAAACCCCCCAAGTGCAACAACACAATATAAAAAGCAATCTGACTAGATGCTATGCAAGCTCAAGAATTTGTTTAATCATTTATTGGATTTGGAAGTAATAAACACCTTTTTCTTGTTTTTCGGAGTGACGATGATTCTTTTCTTTATTTATGAAATATATAAAAGTTGACATGGCAAGTACTCCTTCAAGTTCCAAGCTTTTATTTTAAAGTCATAACTTGGATGATCACCGGACAACAAATAGCCCATAATACATCATCACCTTCGACATCTTTTGAGTCGAGTGGTAAAAAATTTAATGCCTTTAAGCAAGATTCTAAATTTAAGTTTTTTTAATTAGAAAAAAAATAGTACAGAAAGAGCTTGCCCTCCGTCGACTTGATTCTAGATTTAATCAAAACCCAATGTGGCAAATGGATACCAAAATGTGTCAGACCAAAAAGAACACACCACCTACATTTTTATAGATGCTAAATATTAGTGCTGAGATCTTATGAAGTGATTTTCTCTATTATATTAATTCCCTTAGCTATAATCTCTGGCCATTGCTGCTTTTATGCTACTACCACTAATACTAGTGTATTTGATTATATATCAAATCAAAATCTCCGGTTTCCTCTTTATTAATCAAGCAGTATCTCTTTAAATATTCAGAACAAATAGAACCACTGTATTCAGAATCAAATCAGCATCCATGAGATAAACATAAAACAGAAGGGGACAAATTGACTAACCAATGAACATAATGACAAACAACGGTTAGCCTGTGAGAGCTGAGTTTAGTGCGCTATGAACATCAATCCCAATCTGTGCTTCAGCTTTCTCCAATTCAGTTGTGGCTGAGCTCAGCTTCTGGGTGAAATCTTCAAGCCCTTTCTGGACAAGATTTACGTCGATCCGATCGAGTGGCACTGCCTCAATAGCAATTATATCTGCAAATGAGTTGGCATGGATAAAAACAAAACTGCTGCTGACAAAGTACTTTGTAGTTTCACTTCCTTCATGCACTGACAGCACACCACGCTTCAATTCTGCAATTGTTGCTACATGTCCTGGAAGAACACCCATCTGTCCAGTTGTGGCTGGTACTATAACCATGTCAACCTGGACACAGAGAGTTCAAGATTTAAGAGATTCATCTAAAGAGCAATATATAGTCAATGATTTCAAACATTATTATTATTTTCCCTTCATCCACCTCATTCTTTTTTCTCTTACAGAGTACATCAACACCATGAAAAGTTGCATTACTGTTCCAAATTACACAGGACTAATATTCATGGGAGAACCTACCATGCCCCTCAGCCAAACCCACACTGAAAACAAACAAGAAAAACATAAATAAAAAAAAAAACAAACATGCATTCCTCTCTTTCATTGTTTCATTTATTATCAATCAGAATGGCTTCTAGGGCAGGGACAGTTCAATATTGTAGCTTTACTTCATTATGTTTACCATTGCTCAAACTTAGCAAAAGAGCAAGAAAAACAACAGTGAACTTAGGTTGAGTCATCCAAGTTGAATGGAAGAGCCATATAAGGTCAGATTTAGTTGAAAATAGAGGAAATTCCCTTAATGGTCTTGGTGTTGGAATTTTCTGAGAGAAAATATAGATGGAAATGGAAGAAGAATGTTCAAAATACACTATCTTTCAATCACAGCAAGGATTATGATTAAAATCTAAACAATTTTAATAATAATACAATTTTAACCTCCTTACTAACGTCGTACGATTCCTCGACGCACTGTTCTTTGACTCCTACATAATCAATTGTTCCATGTTAAGATCAAGAACTAAATATTTAATTTAAAATTAAAGAAAATGAATCGTGCTACTAAAGTAAAATTAAATAAGCAAATCTAGATCTAGAAGCAAGGCATTCGAATTAATAGATTTAAGCAGCCGAAATTTCCCAGTAAAATCTCTACAAAATTAAAGAAAAAAGAAACATTTAGGCCAAATTTCTAACTTCTGAATGAAAAAAAATGCTCTAATTAAAAAGGGGGAATAAACCTGGTTGGAGGAGGTTGGAGAAAAAGAAACATGTTGGACTTCGGCGGATGAAGACGAAGTGAGACCACCGTAGATGCAACGAGCATGGTCGTAACAAGAGGTCCAGATCCCTTGATTTTGCTGATTCTTTTCTATATCCGCGATCAAAACTCAGATAAAGAGTTTTTTTTGGAAGCTCCGATGACGAATGGGTGAAATCCGACGAACTTCGCCGGTTCCCGACCTCCTTCTTTCCCTTTTTTTTCTCAGCCGAACAAATACAATAGATGTATTGACTTGGTGTTGCTGGAAATGGGAATTTTGGGGGCAAATTTTGAGAGTTATTTGGGGGATTTAGGGCGCACGACGGAGATAAGAGGAAGAGGGAGTAACGAGCGGGTAAAGGGATTTTAGCTCAATTTTTTGTGGCGTTTTGCCTAAAAATGCCTATTACTTAATTTTAAATTTTTTTTCATTTTTAACATATTTTTTTATTTTTTCTTTCAAAATTTTTGGGCTGACATTATCATTTTTTAGAATTTTTTTAAATTTTAAATATTAAACTTTTTAATTGAAATATGAACTAAAATATTAAATTTTTTATTTTTAATTTTTTTTATTTTTTATTTTTAAAATTTTTAATTTTTAATTTTAAAAATTTTTTTGAAGATTTTTATAATTTTTAAATTAACATATAAAATACAAAAAGAAACTTTAAGAGAAATAAAATGGAATCGATGAATTAAAATAATACAAAATGATACAGCAATACAAGCATTATTCTTTTAAGTATGGTCTGCATTAATTGTTTAGATTTTTATATAAATGGCATTTAATTATATGTATACACCTAAATTTTGATAGAGATACATCTCAGAATTATATATGAATTTCAGATTAATGTGTAATTGTAGACATGAAATTCTAATTGTGGTTTAAATGTATAGTTGGAACATTAATTTTGATTTAATCATACACATTTTAAAAAATAAATACATCAATATATTTTTATATTGGATAAATATAAATATTTATGTCTGCAGTATATAAATATAAAATTATGTTATATCAATAATTGTGTTAATAATTTATAAGAGCTGGATCAAATTAAAGTTCATGTATACAATTGCACACTAAACCATTGTTAGAAAAAGAAACATTTACCGGGGATTTTGGATTTCGAATTGGGGAAAAAGGGGTGATTATTTTAAGGATTCGGATTAAGGAAAAGGGGGAAATTATCTCTTACATAATTTAAACTATAATCATAATTTTAATATATTAAAATTAATATTATCTCTTTTATAATTATATAATAAATTATTCATTAATTAATCTAGGCCTTAAACCCCTAACCCCTACCCCCTAAACCCTAAATCATAAACATAATCTCTAAACCCTAAAAACCTAACACTTAACCCCTAAGCCTTAAACCCTAACCCTTAAACAATAAACCATAATCCCTAACCCCATAATCCATAAACCTTAAAACAGTAACTCATACACTTTAAACCCTAAACCATAAACCCTAAACTATAATGATAATTAATTCAATATTTTAAAATTAATACTATCTCTTTTATAATTATATAAGAAAATATTTATCATATAAATTTAAGAAACATTAATTAATCTAAACCCTAAACTCATAATGCCTAAACCCTAAACCATAAGTCTTAAAACATAAACCCTGAACCATGAACCCCTAACACCTAAACCTTAAACCCCAACCCTTAAACCACCCGTAAACCATAATCCCTAAACCCATAATCCATAAACCTTAAAATAGTAACTCATAAACATTAAATCCTTAACCATATACCATAAACCCTAAACTATAAAGATAATTAACTCAATATTTTAAAATTAAAACTATCACTTTTACAATTATATAAGAAAATATTTAACATATAAATTAAAAAACAATTAGTCATATACCAAAAATCTATAAAATTACTTTAAATAATAGTATTCTAATTTTTTCCAGTTTTTGTGGCGTTTTTCAAAAAACGTCGCTAAAGCCACTAAGAGCTCAATACAAAATGATGGTGTATTGCAAAATTCATTTATGGCGTTTTTCATTAAACGCCGCTAAAGATCGAGCATTAGTGGCATTTTTCAAAAAGCGCCGCTAAAGGTGTACATATAGCGGCGTTTCTTAAAAAGCGCCGCTAATACTTGATCTTTAGCGGTGTTTTTAAAAAGTGCCGCTAAAGCCACTAAAAGCTCAATACAAAAACAATGGAGTTTTGCAAAAAATTTTGCAGTATTTTTCAAAAAGCGTCGCTAAAGGTGTACTTATAGCGGCGTTTTTTAAAAAGAGCCGCTAATACTTTATCTTTAGTGGCATTTTTAAAAAGCGCCGCTAAAGCCACTAAAAGTTCAATACAAAATGACGGAGTTTTGCAAAATTCTTTTGAAGCGTTTTTCAAAAAACACTGCTAAAGGTGTACATATAGAGGCATTTTTAAAAAAGCACCGCTAATACTTGATCTTTAGCGGTGTTTTTTGTAAAGCGCAGTTAATGCTCATTCTTTAGCTGCATTTTTCATTAAAACGCTGCTAAAAACCTGTTTTGTTGTAGCGATGATTCCTGCTTCTAACCATTTGATCACTTCCTTTCTCACAACTTCTTTCATAAAAGGATGGAGCCTCCTTTGCCCATCAATTCGAGCTCCTTCACCTTTTTTTGAAATAATTTTATGCATGCAAAATGAAAGGCTTATACCTCAAATATTAGCTATGGTCCAACTAATTGCTTTCTTAAATTTCTTTAGAATAACAATTAGTTGTTCCTCTTGATATTTCCTCAGTTATGCTGAAATAGTCACAGGTAAAGTGGAATAGTCACCTAAATAAATGTATTTCAAATGGGAAGGAAGTACCTTTAGTTTGAGTTTAGGTGGTTATTCAATTTATAACTTGGGTTGCACAAATTCTCTGACTTCTAACTCCAATGGTTCAAACCGTGTGGATTGAATAAAATTTCTCGAATTGGCTTTGTCAAAACCATTTTTTTGAAAAGGTCGACTTTTTAAAAAAATGAAAATGGGAGTCGCCACCAATCCCTTTTTTGTGAGGTGTGATCGGATCACCTCGTAATTTAAACATTTTAATAAAAAATTTTAGATTTACTAAAACAATTATTTTGGTCTACGAAATTTGAGAAAAATGGGTTCTAGAGTCGGTTATGTGCGAGGAAGGATTAGCACCCTCGTAGCGCCTAAAATTGATACCTAGTTGATTAATTAACGTCTTAATGTCGAATATTTGAAAACTTGAAAGAAATTGCATTACGATCCATTTTTTATTATTGTTAATTTTACGAAAAATGTAACGCCTCGATTTTTGGGCCTGGAAGTAGTGGGCCTTGAGTCTGGGTTCAGGTAGGAGACGGCCCGAATAAATGGGATGGTTTAATTTTTATTATTATTTTGTATGTCTAGTGTAGTAATTAAAAAAATTACGAAGAGTTTATGGTGTGGGAAAAAGGTCCAAGAGTAAATCCAATTCGAGGCAGTTCCTGAATTTTTAATTTTGGAAAGAGACGGTTCTGGCGATATGGGCTTTTAAGATTGAGGTGGTAAAATAGGACACAAGGAAGCTTGTGGTCTAGTGGCTATGGTGTCATTAAGGTTGCAAGGGAGCCAGAGTTCAAGTCACAAGGTAAGCATGTTGTTACTTTTATTTTTTTTCTTTTTTGTGTGCATGTGCCGGGCATGTGATAGAGCTTAAGTGGAAATTCGGCTAGGGCTTTAGGAAGGTTGGGTCGTGGGCCTAATTGGCCATTAGGGCAAGCTTTATTTTCTTTTTGTTTACTGAATTAGGGTTAGCCACCTAGAGCCTTCCCTTTCATTCTATTCTCTTTTCAATATCACAAAAAGCCAAAAACGCAAAGTAGAATTTCCTGAGTGCCGAATTATTTCTTCTCTTCTCCTCTCTTCTTCTATTTTCTTTTCTCCTTCTTTTCTTCTCTAGCCGAAACATTCCTACCATTCTACTCATCTCCTCTTTCATTCCCATTTTTTTCTAAACCTCTATAGCCGATTGCCATAAAATCCGAAATCCCGAAAGTTGTTTCTTGTGCCGATTTCTTCTAGCCAATCCTCCTATTTTCTTCATCTCTTTTGGCTGATTTTCACATCCTCTAAACCTCAACCCCTGTCAGCAATACCATTGCAAAACCACCATACCAAATCATCTTCCTCTTCACAGTTCCAAAAGCCGAAAACACCATAGTTTTTAGGGACATACAGCTGAATCTTTAGATCTCTAAGATTCGATTTCTGCTAGTGTTTAAGGGCTAGGCCTACATCAGATCTGAGTAGAAACTGAAGTGGAAGCGTGTTGGTTGAAAGAACCTGTGGTAAGTACTCAGATCTTTTTTTTATTTCGGGTTTTAGAAAATGTCGAAATCCCTAAAAGCTTAGGGAGGCTGTTGATTGGAGCTTAAGGCTCTAAGAGTTGTAACAATTGATTTGTTTTTGTGTTAGTATGATCTAGAGGGTGCTGATCGAAGGCTTGGACAAGTGGAACAACTAGATCTAGATCTAGTCACTAGTTTTGGCAAAGGTAGGACCTCAAGGGCCATAGGTATTGATGGCCGACTATGGTAAGTAAGTTTATGATGGTTGCCATTGTATTTTGGATCTGATATGTCTAGTGACCGCTTGTAGGATATTGTGGGAGATTTTAGTAGTAGTTGTCACAAATCAGGTGTGTAAACGACACCTACTAGTAGACTAGATCGGCAAAAGCCGAAAAGCTGAAATGCCGAAAAGCCGGCATTTCAAGAACTTGCAAGCGTGCGAACGCTCGTGGGATTGTTTGTATTGATAATTTTGGTAACTTCAACGGTAAGATTACAAAGTGCTCAATTTCGTGCACTTCGGTATATTTGGGCTTAATGGGCCGAAATCGGGTTAATGGACCAACGGGCCCAATTCGGTAATAACATTCGGTAAGTGTTTCTGTTAATACGTTAATAACTATAATGAGCATGAAACCCTAAAAAGACTGATAAAATTACTAAAATACCTCTGTAAGGTAGAATTATCGTATTATCCCTAAAGGGGTAAGTTTACGATTACGCCTCTCGAGGGTAAATAACTGTTCTTACGCTATAATCTGACTGTCTTTCTGAAGCATGCCTTGTTAATTATATATATTCTGCATACATGTCATATTGCATGGGGTTGGGTTTTGTTATGGAGGAAGAACCCGTTCTGATGGCTGTGCCACATATTCTGATATAAGCAGCTTTGCTGCGGATTATAGTTAGTGCTGCAACCGGTGCTAACACTGTAAGTGTAGGGATGGCGTAGGTGATTTATTCCCCACAGGAAGTGTAGGGATGGACAGAGGCAAGTGCAGGGTTGGATGGGGTTATCATGCATTAATCATATGAGACTATTTTGTTATGGGCCAACTGTATTGAAATAGGCCCAACTGTGTTAATATGGGCAAGGCCCAATATATCTCGACTTGTAATAGGGCTACGGCCTAGATTAATACTGATATGGGCTAGGCCCAATATACTCTGATACTGTAAGGGGCTATGGCCCAGATTAATATTGATATGGGCTAGGCCCAATATACTCTGATACTGTAAGGGGCTATGGCCCAGATTAATATTGATATGGGCTAGGGCCCAATTAACACTGATTTCTGAATAGGGCTTAGGCCCAGTAAAGCTTGAACTGATTTGGGCTCTGCTTGGGATACTTTACACACTGAGTTTTCCAAACTCAACCCATTTTTCCCATCTTTGCAGGTGAGCCTTAGATCGGTGGACTTGGAGCTGGAGGGATTCAGAGTGGCCATGTGGATTGTTTAAAATAAGTGTTTACGCCTTCACTTTTATTTTAGATTATTTCTTTTATGTTTTCGAGTTTTTAATTTGTAATAAGGCCGTTTTAATTATTTTAGTATATTTTGTTAGCTTAGATATGATATTGTTTTAATTGTTTAAAATTGAATAGCTCTAGGGCACGGTTTAAAAAGATTGACAAAGCTTCCGCAACGAAAACATTTTAAAAAAAATTAGCAAGTGCTTTCAAAGGCTTAAAACGAAATAGTTTTTCTTGAACAATCATTCAGTTAAAGTGTGGCAATGGTTGTGTGCATGTCTAGGAGTGGATCCATGGAGAGCTTGGTATTTAAGCAGTCTAATTGACTCACCTCCTCTTTTCCGGCATCCTACCTGGTGCACAGCTTTCATTCACTTTAATCTATAACAAAAATACTCTTTAAACACTAAGAAAGATGTTAGTTAAAACATGAATTTTACAGCAACGCTTCAATGTGACACGCCGAATTTGGGCTTAACTTCTGGGCCGAGTTTGGGGTGTTACAAAAAAAATTGCTTGGATAAATCGAAACGAATGTTAAAGACCCTCTTGTCTTGAGGTAGCAAAATGTCATATCCCATAAGTTAGGACACGACACTTTGAACCTTTGAGAACAAGCTTGTCTTTATTTTTATTTTTGAAATCTCATGTGTTTTAATTTAGAAGGATATTCGATTATGTAGATCCAACAAGAAAGAATTGAGACCTCGTAAGTTAGGGCACGACTTTCTCGAGTTTCTAAATACGAAATATTTCCTTTATTTTTATTTAAAATTCATGTATTTTGAAATTTGAAGGGCTATTCGGCTATTTAAATTTAATGAGAAAATTGAGACCCTGTAATTTAGGATACGATTTCTCGAATTTACTAAATGCGTAAGATTGCTGGTTTTCAAAATTTTATTTTTTTTCAAGTTTGGGTAAAAATGTATAATGTTTAAAATGGTTTACAAATGAAATGTCATATTAGCAAAGGAAAATAATGAATATGTTAATAAAACAACATATGATAATCGTATAATGTACACTATTTTAACATCAACAAGCACCATCAAATGATAAATAAAATAAATAATGACAATTGTACAAGCCCGTTTGGCCCCTAGCCCAAAACTCATTTTCTAACGCCTAGCCCAAAACCTATCTTCTAACCCACAAAGCCCAAACCTAAAATTTTTAAACCCAAATGACCCCCAAACCCAATAACACAGCCTAATACATAAAATAAAAAGAAAAACAAAAACAAAACCTAGCCTATCTTCTGCCGTCAGCACTAGCCACCCTACCGTCCCGTCACATCGCCAATGCAAGTGGCGCCTGTCTCCACCGCCATTCGCCTGTAGCATTAAAAGAGAAGGGACAGTATGCGGAAGAAAAAAACACTTGTAAAAGAGGGGCTATAAAAAACCAGAGAGGGATCGGGTGCAAGGGGTCTCCTTTTCTCTTTTTTTGTTCTTGATTTTTATTTCTTTGAAATACAAAAGAAGATTGACATAAAAAACAGACTCAAATACACACTCAAAACTAGCAGCAAGGAATATCGAAGACCGATCTAAAGGTCTATTTACAGTTTTTATTTTTACCCTTTTTTTCTTTTTCGAATATTATTGGCACGTATCATTTCTATTTTATTAAAAACAACACACATACATTAAATAAATAGATAAAATATAAAAAAAGAGAGGAAGAAAATCACCTCTATGCTATTTCTGGCCACCGTGTACGGTGGCCGGCGCGGCAGACGGCGCGGAGGACAGTGACCGATCTGACAACGGAGACCTGGGGCTGAAGGAGAGCTGAGGGGCCTGCTTTCTATTTTTTTAAGGGAATGGAGAAAACTGATTTTTTTTTAAAAAAAATTTGAGTTTATATAGTGATACAATATGGCGACGTTTTGGGTCTCAACTCACAGCACCAAAACGACGCCGTTCAGGTGTCGACCTGAGGACCCGACGCACTCTGCAGAAGATCCGCGTGTTTTTGAAGCGGAGGGGTTATTTGCGCATTTGGCCCCTCTGCTTTTTCCTGATCTCGCAATTAAGTCTTTCTTTTATTTCAATTTCGCCTTAAAATTTATTTTCAGTTCCATTTTGGTCTCCATTCGAACGACGTTGTTTTAAGGGCTCAGGTATATTGTCCATTTGGCCCTCTACGGTCGCACGCGCATTCAAATGGGTCCCTTTTATTATATTCCTCTTTAAAATCGGCCCGAAAACTTCATATTTGTTTCAAATTTAGTCCCTTTTTTAGATTTAATGTGGTCTCTATATTATTTTACCATTTTTTATTTTAAATATTATTTATTATTCTATTTACTACTTTCGTATTATTATTATTAGCATATTTTACTATTATTTAGGCATTTTTAGTTTTAATTAATACCTACATATATTTTATATATTCATATAGTTGTTTTTTTTCCTAATATATATTTTATGTATACACTTTTAAATACTATATGCATACATACTAACATTATACCATATATATATTTTTATAAATATCATATATATATATATATATTTAATACATTGTGTACATACTTTTAATATCATCATGTTTTCATTTTAATATATATGTATATATCTATGTAATATCATTAATATTTATTTTTAAACATTATTATTATTTTTTTAGCATGTATATACTATGTAAATGGTTTAAATATTGCATTTTTATTATATATATATATATTTTAATACGGATACATTTTGTATATATTACGTGTATATATCTTTTAATATTGTATTTTTATTGTTATGGATATACCTTAATACTATATCATTTATATACTTTTATTTCTCATATTATCTTATGTTTATGTTTTTAAACTATACCATGTATATATTATTTCTATATATCTATTTATATAGTTATCGATAGTTGTTTTTAATATTATGATTATTTCTAATATGTATGTATTATGTATTTCTTCTAATACTATACATTGTATTTTCTTACTATTATCATTACTATATTTATTATTATTATTAACTTTGATCATTTGACATATTATTGTTATCGCTTTTTTTTTCTTTCTTTTTCTTTCTTACTATCATTGCATCATTATTATTATTATTATTTTTACTTATTTTCTCATTACTTAGTTATTTACGTTTCTTATTCATTCATATTTTCGTTATTATTACACTTTAGGCATTATGTTTATTCGTTTATTCATATGTGTCTCAATATATATGCAAATTTACATTATTCGTCATTATTATTGTTTATATCATCACCTCTGTTATTATTATTATGCATGTTAATCCTGCGATTTGTTTCTCATTTCACCATGTGATTATGATTATGTTGGTCCTTTACTCGACGCATATAATTGTGTTTTCTAAAATAAAACAAGTTTCGTATTTAGACAATTCGAGAAAATTGTGCCCTAATGTAACACCCTGAATTTGGGCCTAGAAGTTTTGGGCCTTGAGCATGGGAGTGGCTGAAGGCAACTTATAATATTTTGTTATGCATGTAAATTTCTTTAATGAAGGCTTGTTTTAGTGGTTAAGTGTGCTGAGAAGTGTTGGAGAAGTCCTGGGTTCAAACCTGGACTCTAGCAAAAAATTTGGTTTAAGGTGAATCAAACCCTGGGTGTAGTAGGTAGGCCTTAAGAATATTGTTGGAGAAATTGTGCCACAAAAAGCCTTGTGGTCTAGAGGCAAAGTAGCTCCACATAAGAGCAGGAAGGTGGCGTCATAGAGTTGGCAAGGAGGTCCAGGGTTCGAAACTCATGGCAATCAAAGAGCATTTATTTTGCTAACAGGGGGCGGCAAGAGTTGGTGTTGAATTTAAACTCTGATGATGGAGGGATCCCACATCGGGAAGCTAACATAAGAGTGGATGCGAAGCTGGCTTTAAATAGACAGAACCATGAGGAGAGTAAAGGTACCTTTCTTGGTTGATCCCTTTCGCTTTATGGCATGCTCGTTTGGGTTGGGCGTCGGCTAAGAGTGCTCGGAGCGCGGGTTAACTCCAGTCTCCTATCAGGTGTGTATTTCTCACTACTCTAGCTGTAGGATGGCTACTTCGGGCCGAAAGGGGCTATGTGAGCCCAATGGGCCTAGGGGCCATGTGAGCCCAATGGTCCTACGAGCCCAATTGGATAAGTTGTTTGATTGTGTAGTAAATATTGGAATAGGCTAGGTGAATCTCATATCTGTAGGCTAGAATTACCGAAATACCCCTATAGGGTAGAATTACCGAAATACCCCTGTAGGGTAGAATTATCGAAATACCCCTGTAAGGTAGAATTACCGAAATGCCCTGTAGGGTAGAATTATCGAAATACCCTTGTAGGGTAGAATTATCGAAATACCCCTGTAGGGTAGAATTACCGAAATACCCCTGTAGGGTAGAATTACCGAAATACCCCTGTAGGGTAGAACTACCGAAATACCTCTGTAGGGTGGAACTACCGAAATACCCCTGTAGGGTGGAACTACCGAAATACCCCAGAAGGGTAGAATTACCGAAATACCCCTGTAAGGTATAATTACCGAAATACCCCTATAGGGTACAATTACCGAAATACCCCTGTAGGGTAGAATTACCGAAATACCCCTATAGGGTAGTATTACAGAAATACCCCTGTAGGATAGAATTATCGAAATACCCCTGTAGGGTAGAATTACCGAAATACCCCTATAGGGTAGAATTACTGAAATACCCCTGTAGGGTAGAGTTACCGAGATACCCTTGTGGGGTTAAAATTACCATTTTTCCCCTAAGGTGTTAAATGACAGTTTTGCCCTTGTGGGCAAGTGACTGACCTGGACTGTGTGGTTGACGGATTAAATTGTGAATATATGTTGGTGATATGAATGACTTGACTGTGATTGTTTGATTCAAATATCGGTATGATATTCTGATTCTATATGTTGTATGCCATGACATGTATATCTGTTGCATGGGATTTCGGTTATATTGATGGAGGAAGTGTTCCGGTGGCTATGCCACAAATATCTGTTTCTGTTGGCTATGCCACAAATATCTGTTCTGGTGGCTCTGCCACAATATTTGTTTCTGGTGACTCTGTCACAATATTTGTTGACCGATCGATGGCTGAGTGTCGATCATGTTACCGAAGGCTGTGTGCCATTATTGTGGGCTTCGTACCGATTATAGACCCGTTATCGATGGCTGAGTGCCGATCATGTTACCGAAGGCTGTGTACCGTTATTGTGGGCTTCGTGCCGATTATAGACCTGTTATCGATGGCTTTGTGCCACGTATTCTGTTAAGTGGCTTTGCCACATTATCTAATTCTAGTGGCTCTGCCACAATATCTGTATTTGGTGACTCTGTCACAATATCTATTCTGGCAGCCATGCTGCAAATTTTGTGGTGTGTAGTGGATGGGTGGGTCGAGTTGTCTCCCCCACATGGTGTAAGGTTGGTACGGGGGTGTATACGGATGGATTGGGTTGGGTTTGCATTCACATTCTGATTCTGATTCTGTTACCTGATACTGATTCTGATTCTGTCACCTCATTCTGATTCTGATTCTTTCACCGGATTCTGATTCTGATTCTCATTTTGATTCTAGTTCTGATAATGTTTCTTATTCTGTAATGGGCTAAAGCCCATCTGGTACTGTCTGTTATAATGGGCTAAGGCCCAATTGATACTGAAACTGTAAGTAGGGCTGGGGCCAAACTTTTAATTCTTTTATATGACTGACTGTTCCTTTTATACAATAGGGGATTTCACACTGAGTTTTCGTAAACTCACCCCGTTTATTAACCTTTCAAGTAATTTCCAGCCTTAGACGGATCGGAGCTGCGAGGGGCTTGGAGGAAGCCACACACACTGTTTATGTTATAGTTTTGATTATTACTTTTAAATGTTTTATGTGGGTTGTAGTAAAGCCGTTGTAATTTTCTAGATTTCAAATTTGGAATTTTATTTATTGTTCTTATAATTACTAGTATTAGAACACGGTTTTCCAAAGCAACTACTGTTGTTCAAAACATCACGTATCCGCAATTGTTTTTAAATTAAGCTTCCGCAACTGCCAAGATTTTTACAAAGTTGTTAAGAATGTTATTCAGCTGAGGTTTTCTAACAAGGTTTAAAAAGGGTTTTTAATGGAAACATGGTTTTCGAAAAACACTTTAATGTGACACGCCAGATTCGAGCCAAACTTCCAGGCCGGGTTTGGGGTGTTACATTTAGTGGTATCAGAGCCTGGGTTGCAACAACTCGGCTGTGGATTGGGTTTTCAAAGGTTGAATTTTAGAAAATTATTTTCAACCACGTGATCTGTTTGAAGTGTTTCTCTTAAAAAGTGTGGCACACCAAGTCTCTGGCGCCGAATCCGTAAGTCTTCTGAATACTGTTGTCTGTTTAGAAATTGAAATACAATAGAATCCTTAGATATTGGTCTGAATTTAAATTTGGTATTTATTTTACGTGGATGTGATGTTTGGATATAGAAATTGTATATATGTGTGATAAATATGTGTCTGCTTCAGTGAATAACAGTTGTATGTATGAGATGTTTCAAGTTCTAGTTGAAGTGTGATAGTGATAGTAGGATCAGAGTGCGCAGTAGTAGCGTAGTGGGGTAGATGTTACATGACTACCCTGTTAGATGGAAATTTCGGGGACGAAATTTCTTTAAGGGAGGTAGAGTTGTAACACCCTGAATTTGGACCTAGAAGTTTTGGGCCTTGAGCATGGGAGTGGTTGAAGGCAACTTATAATATTTTGTTATACATGTAAATTTCGTTAATGAAGGCTTGTTTTAGTGGTTAAGTGTGCTGAGAAGTGTTGGAGAAGTCCTGGGTTCAAACCTGGACTCTAGAAAAAAAATTGGTTTAAGGTGAATCAAACCCTGGGTGTAGTAGGTAGGCCTTAAGAATATTGTTGGAGAAATTGTGCCACAAAAAGCCTTGTGGTCTAGTGGCAAAGTAGCGCCACATAAGAGGCAGGAAGGTGGCGTCATAGAGTTGGCAAGGAGGTCCAAGGTTTGAAACTCATGGCAATCAAAGAGCATTTATTTTGCTAACAGTGGGCGGCAAGAGTTGGTGTTGAATTTAAACTCTGATGATGGAGGGATCCCACATCGGGAAGCTAACATAAGAGTGGATGCAAAGCTGGCTTTAAATAGAGAGAACCATGAGGAGAGTAAAGGTACCTTTCTTGGTTGATCCCTTTCGCTTTATGGCATGCTCGTTTGGGTTGGGCGTCGGCTAAGAGTGCTCGGAGCGCGGGTTAAATCCAGTCTCCTATCAGGTGTGTATTTCTCTGTAATATGGCTACTTTGGGCCGAAAGGGGCCATGTGAGCCCAATGGGCCAACGGGCCCAATTGGATAAGTTGTTTGATTGTGTAGTAAATATTGGAATAGGCTAGGTGAATCTCATATTTGTAGGCTAGAATTACCGAAATACCCCTATAGGGTAGAATTACCGAAATACCCTTATAAGGTAGAATTACCGAAATATCCCTATAGGATAGAATTACCGAAATACCCCTGTAGGAGGGTAGAATTACAGAAATACCCTGTTTGGATAGAATTACCGAAATACCCCTCTAGGGTAGAATTACCGAAATACCCCCTTTGGGTAGATTACTGAAATACCCCTCTAGGGTAGAATTACTGAAATACCCCTCTAGGGTAGAGTTACCGAGATACCCTTGTGGGGTAAAAATTACCATTTTTCCCCTAAGGTATTAAATGACTGTTTTGCCCTTGTGGGGAAGTGACTGACTTGGACTATGTGGTTGACGGATTAAATTGTGAATATATGTTGGTGATATGAATGACTTGACTGTGATTGTTTGATTCAAATATCGGCATGATATTCTGATTCTATATGTTGTATGCCATGACATGTATATCTGTTGCATGGGATTTGGGTTATATTGATGGATGAAGCGTTCCGGTGGCTATGCCACAAATATCTGTTTCTGTTGGCTATGCCACAAATATCTGTTCTGGTGGCTCTGCCACAATATTTGTATCTGGTGACTCTGTCACAATATCTGTTGGTCGATCGATGGCTGAGTGCCGATCATGTTACCGAAGGCTGTGTGCCATTATTGTGGGCTTCGTGCTGATTATAAACCCATTATCGATGGCTGAGTGTCGGTCATGTTACCGAAGGCTGTGTACCATTATTGTGGGCTTCGTGCCGATTATAGACCTGTTATCGATGGCTTTGTGCCACGTATTTTGTTAAGTGGCTTTGCCACATTATCTGATTCTAGTGGCTCTGCCACAATATCTGTATCTGGTGACTCTGTCACAATATCTGTTCTGGCAGTCATGCTGCAAATTTTGTGGTGTGTAGCGGATGGGTGGGTCGAGTTGTCTCCCCACATGGTGTAAGGTTGGTACGGGGGTGTATACGGATGGATTGGGTTGGGTTTGTATTCACATTCTGATTCTGATTCTGTTACCTGATACTGATTCCGATTCTGCCACGTAATTCTGATTCTGATTCTATCACCGGATTCTGATTCTGATTCTCATTTTGATTCTAGCTCTGATAATGTTTCTTATTCTGTAATGGGCTAAAGCCCATCTAGTACTGTCTGTTATAATGGGCTAAGGCCCAATTGATACTGAAACTGTAAGTAGGGCTGGGGCCAAACTTTTAATTCTTTTATATGATTGATTCCTTTTATACAATAGGGGATTTCACACTGAGTTTTCATAAACTCACCCCGTTTATTAACCTTTCAGGTAATTTCCAGCCTTAGATGGATCGGAGCTACGAGGGGCTCGGAGGAAGCCACACACATTGTTTATGTTATAGTTTTGATTATTACTTTTAAATGTTTTATGTGGGTTGTAGTAAAGCCATTGTAATTTTCTGGATTTCAAATTTGGAATTTTATTTATTGTTCTTATAATTACTAGTATTAGAACACGGTTTTCCAAAGCAACTACTGTTGTTTAAAACATCACGTATCCGCAGTTGTTTTTAAATTAAGCTTCCGCAACTGCCAAGATTTTTACAAAGTTGTTAAGAATGTTATTCAGCTGAGGTTTTCTAACAAGGTTTAAAAAGGGTTTTTAATGGAAACATGGTTTTCGAAAAACACTTTAATGTGACACGCCAGATTCGAGCCAAACTTCCAGGCCGGGTTTGGGGTGTTACACCTAACTTACTGGGTTTCGATTTTTCTCGTTTAATCTAAATAGTGATATAGTCCTATAAATCACATTACGTTTTTACTCGATGCCTTAAAATAATTCTTTCTTAAACTTGATATTCCGTATTTGGTAATTCAAGACAATCGTGCCCTAACTTACTGGGTTTCGATTTTTCTCATTTAACCTAAATAGTGGAATACTCTTTTAAATCGCTATACGAGTTTTGAAAAAAGCTTATTCTCGGAGATACGAAGTGTTGTGCCCTAACTTACTGGGTATGACATTTTGTCACCTCGAAATAAGAATTTGTTTTGAAATAAAGGCAATATTCGGTGTTTGAGAATTTGAGAAGACGTGGCCTAACTTACTAGGTTTCGATTTCTCTCGTTTACTCTAAATAATCGAATACCCTTTTAATAAGTTAAAATACGTAAATTTTATATAAAAGGCAAGCTCGCTCTCAAAAATTCAAGATGTCGTGTTCTAACTTACTGGATGTGACATTTTATATTTTGAGACGAGAAAGTCTTTAATATTTGAGCATTTTCTTTACAAAAAGGGATCGTATTTCAATGTCTTTCAAGTTTTCAATCTTCGACATTAAGACACTAATTAATCAACTAGGTACCAATTTTTGGGCGTATCGAGGGTGCTAATCCTTCCTCGTGCGTAACCCACTCCCGAACTCATTTTTCGATTTTTGTAGACCAAAAATTATTATTTTAGTAAATCTTAACTTTTATTAAAATGATTAATTTATGGTGATCCGATCACACCTCATCAAAAAGGATTGGTGGCGACTTCCATTTTTCGTTTTCATTTCCAAAATCCAAGTCGATTCCCGTTTTTCCAAAAAAATGGTTACGACAACAATGATAATAGCAACAACGCACACACATAAAGAATAATGTCAATCAAATAATGGAGACAAAGAAACAAATACACAAATAAATATAAGGGAAGATAATTTGTAAAATATTGAAAATAAAGAATCAAGTTAAAGTAAAATGTAATTAAAGATATAATTTGTAATAAAATATATAAATAAATAATATAGTAAATAAATAAGCAAAATTAATCAAAACACGAATTAAGTTGAAACTCGCGAAGTTTAAAACTCATATTGCAAAATAAATGAGGAAAAAAGAAATACGAATATACAAATAAAATTAAATTAGATAGTAAAAACTTAAATATATAAAATAATAAAAAGAAGAAATAACGAATAAATGACTAAATAAAATAGATAAAATAAATATGATAATGTTAAATTTAAGCAAAAAATTTAAAGGAAAGATAAATAAATAAATAAAAATCATATTGGAGTTAAATATTTAAAAGGTAAAAGTATAAGGGACAAAATAAACAAATGTAACAAATAGAAACAGTGTTAAATTTAGCTATTAAAAAAATAAAGGATAATAAATAAATAACACATAAATAATAAAATTAGCCAAACGAAAGACTAAATTTAAAGAAAAAACAAAGTGGTTTTAAAATTATATCAAAGTATATAAGTAGACAGAAGATAAATACGATATATATAATTTTAGGTAAACAAATATATATAAAAACTAATAGCAATAATATTACAAGACCAATTAATTTAATTATATAATAACAAAACAAATAAATAAATACAAAAAGTGAAAGTATAAAAATAAAAATAATAAAAAAATAATAAACTAATTAATTTCATAATAAAATAATCAAGAATCACAAAGAAAGGACTAAGTTGAATTTTAAAAATAAAAATTGGGGTGAATTTTAAAATAAAATAAAAGAAAAGGACCATATTAAATGGGCGAATAACAAGGAGGGACCAAAATGAGAACTAATTCCCTTCCAAAACACGCAACTTCAAGGCGGGCTTAATTGAAAACTGAAATAAATTATAGGGCCAAAATTAAAGATTAAAAAGACTTGATTGCAAGAGGATAAAAGGCGGAAGGACTAAACTAGCAAACAGCCCATTAATCAAAAACAGGTGGATCCTCTGGACGGGTCAAGTCAGTGCGCTGTTAAGGCTCAAAACAACTTCATTTTGGAGCGATTTAAGCTATCCCAAAACGGCATCGTTTCGGTGTTCTATTTAAGCCTAAAATTTTTCAAAAAAATTCATTCCAACTCTATTTCAGAAAAAAAAAATTGAATTGCTCTCAACTCTCCATTCCCCTCCGATTTTTGGCAGGAGCTCCAGCCATCGGCCACCGTGGCGGCCACCGGTCACCAGCGATGGTGCCGCAGTCTGCGATGGCCGAAAGATAAAAAGTCTCATTTTTTGGGTTTTTTAACTTCTCTAACCCAAAAATGCCATCTTCCATCGGAGATGGCAACCTCAGCTCCCTCCACGATGACATCCATGCAAGAAAGGTAAGATTTGATTCCTTTCTTTTTCATTTTTCTTTAAAAAAAACTAGTAGAAATATCAATAGAAAAGAACAAATAAGCAAATATAAAACAAAAGGACCACCTTTTTTTCAAATTTTGTTTCTGATTGTTCTTCTTATATTTGATTTTTAGTATTTGATACTCTCTGTAAAAAAATAAATTGATGATTTGAGGGCTTTTATGGCCGAAGGAAATACAACATTTTTTGTTTGTTATTGCCTCTCTGCTATTGTATGTTTGTCCTTTCTAACGGAGGCTGTAGGTGGCGTGCTGACGTGGCAGTATGGAGGGGAGTGGCGTGCGACAGTGGAGGCTATTAGGGATTAGGGATTGCTAAAAATGTTGTTTAGGTTTTGGGCCTTTTTGGGCTTATGGTTTAGCTGGGTTGTTTGGGGTTTGGGTTTAGTTTTATTTGGGTTTGGATTGGGCAAGGGTCTGTGAATGGATTGTTAAAAAATTGGACTTTATATTTATTTTTGTTTATTTTGTTGTCTTTTTGGTTTATGATGGGCCGGGCAAATTGGGCTTGTTATAGTCTTCCATCAAAGCCTTGTTTTCTTCACCTTCTTCATCTTGCAAAGGGTCAAGATCTAAAGCTTTCTCCAATGGATCTTCTTCAAAATTACTTTCCATAGAAACTAAGGTTTCTATCTCTTTCATAACTAAACACTCTTTTGTCGAATCGGGAAATTTCATCACTTTAAAGATGTTAAAGGTTACCTGATCGTCTTGAACTCGCATGGTGAGTTCAACTTTCTACACATCAATTAACATTCTTCCCGTAGCTAAGAAAGATCTCCCAAGGATGATCGGCACTTCCTCATCTACTTCAAAATCTAAGACAATAAAATCAACATGAAAAATAAAGTTATCGACTTTTACCAAAACATCATTAATCTTTCCCTCAAGATATGCTAAAGATCGATCCACTAGCTGAAGCGTCACAGTTGTAGGTCTTACTTCACCTATCCCTAGCATCTTAAAAATAGACTTAGGCATCAAGTTGATAGTCGCTCCTAAATCACACAAAGCTTTACCACAGTAAGATTCACCAATGTTACAGGGTATAGTAAAGCTTTCTGAGTCTTTCAATTTTAGTGGCTATTTATTCTGCAAGAACGCACTGCACTCCTTTGTCAAGGAAACAGTCTCATACTCACTCAATCGTTTCTTATTAGACAGTATATCCTTCATAAACTTCATATAATTCGGCATTTGTTCTAAAGCTTCCACCAACGGAATATTGATATGTAACTGCTTCAGAACATCCAAAAACTTCTTGAATTGCACCTCATATTTCTGCTTGTGTTGCTACAATCTTTGCGGATATATAGGTGATGGAACTTTCGATTGAACCGAATGAATCCTCTAAGTAGGTAAATCTTCATCCAAAGATGATGTTAAAGTATCTGAATTCACTAAGTTAGGATTTACCTTGTCAGACTTTGTAGATTCTGACTCCTTTGGTGTAGGAATTTCAACAGCTGGTTGATTCTTCTCAACGGCCTTATCTTCAACATCAATCAATCAGGGTTCCAGACTTTTACCACTTCGCAATGCCACTGCCTTGATATGTTCTTTACCCAAATTTCTTGGATTCTCAATATTTCTTAGCAAGGTTCCTTGTGGTCTATTACGAAGCTCCATAGCTAACTAACCCACTTAGTTTTCCAAATTTTTCAATGTTGCTACTTGGCTTTGGATCAAATCGTCATTCTTTTCCATGTATATTTTCAACAAGTTCTTCAAACTGTTTGATGTCTCAGCTTGAGGTGGTTTTGGAGCTTGCTGATTAAACCCTTGAGATTAATTAGGTCTATGCTGTAATAAGTTGTTGTTCGGTCCATTTCTTTGGTTGCTCCAAGAAAAGTTAGGATGATTACGCTATAAAGGATTGTAGTAGTTGGATTGGGGTCCTTGTCCACTCCTATTTTGATGTTGCTTCCCCACATAGTATATTGACTCGGGATTTGATAGACAATTCTCAAAAGAATAACATTCCCTATAGTACACACAGAAAACTACTTCAAACGGACTTGGTGGTTGAGCTGCAAAATTATTAGCACTATTAGCAGTAAATTGTTTTAACATAGAGGAAATAGACGATACTTGAGCTGATAACGAAGTGAGGGCATCAACTTCATGAACTCTGACTACACGTCTTCCTAAAGTTGTTCGATTTGTTGGCCATTGATAGTTATTACTTATGATCCACTCAATGATCTCATAAGCCTCATTATAAGACTTAGACAAAATTGCACCATTCGTGGAAGCATCTACCATCAATCTTGTATGCAGATTGAGACCATTATAGAATGTCTCCAACTGGAAACAATGAGGAATCCCATGATGAGGAAACTTACGAAGTAACTCTTTGAATCGCTCCCAAGCCTCATACAAAGACTCGTCATCCAATTGTTGGAAAGTTGTGATCTCGTTTCTGTAGCATCTTGATTTTGGGCCTAGTTGGAATAGTGGTTTCGAGACCATAAATTCAAAGTAGAAATATTTGTTCTATAATTATTTTGAGTTTTATGACATGTTTTCATGATTGTGTGAAAGTTTCATGAAGAAATTTTGTAAATAAGTGTCCAATTTGACTTCTAGGACTAAATTGCAAAAGTTGCAAAATATGAGATTCTAGAAGCTTTAAGTATAAAATAGTTTTGGATTATCAATTAGAGGTCCTTAAATAGAAATTTTCCCAGTTTCTATTTTTATGGACAAAAATGGGCATGAGTAGGTAAAATTTGAAAGTTTAGGAAAAAAGACATTTTGGTCATATAGTAATTAAAAGATTAAAAAGGGAAAAATGAAGCAAAATTTGCTCATCTTCTTCAAGCTAGGGCCAAAAATTTGAAGCTCTCTACAGCAAGGGTTTCTTCACTTTTCCAACTTGATAGTAAGTGCATTCTAGCCCCGTTTTTAATGTTCTTTGCATTTTTAAAGTTGTCATCAACCAATCTAGCTATTTCTACCAATATTTTGAGCTACGGTTCATGGTCAAAAACTTACCTATGTGTGACTTGAATGTATTTTGATGTTTAATGGAGGAATATGAAAGTTTGGTGTGTGATAAACATCTTTTACTAAGTGATTTTTCATGAAAATACCTAAAAAGGATCTTTTTGTAAAAGTTATAAAAATGGGTTGGAAAAATCTGGTTTAATGAAAAATGTGGGCTGGTATAAGCTTGATATAGGTTTGGCTAGGATTGGGTAACAAGGAAAATGGACACATTTCATTTTACGAGCCTAGGGACAATTTATAAATATGTGAAAGTTTAGGGGTAAAACTATAATTCTACTAAAGTATGATTTTTGGACTGATTTGAACAATGTGATAATTAACTGAGCTAAATTTGCTATTATATATTAAGAAAATGAAGTCTAGACTTAAACTGAGGAAAGAACAAGGTTGTAGACTAAATCGAATAGTTAGCCATATTTTGGTACTGAGGTAAGTTTGTGTGTAAATAATGTAGCGTTACATTATTAGGTATTTAATGCTTTAGTATTTCATGAATTGCGTAATTATATTTGTGGATTTGATTAATGTTGACTCGATGACGATTCGATGAAAATTTGATACCTCAAAATCCCTGTTGAACCTTAGGAATAGATAGGATACAAATGTCATGACATTAGGGTTATGAGTTTACATGTAAGACCATATCTGAGATATGGCATCATTATTAGATTTCGTGTAAGACCATGTCTGGGACATGGCATCGATATGAGAATCGTGTAAGACCATAGCTGGGCTATAGGCATCGATATGTGATCCCATGTAAGACCATATTTAGGTATGGCATTGGTATGGTTCTATATGTATGTGATTCCCGAGTATCCTTTAGAATTCCAAGTGGTTCAACGGGTAATCCAAAGATTATGTCAACGAAATGACAAGGTATGAACAAGTTGAAAGGGTACAGGTATGTACACAAAGCTCATACATATTGAGATTATAAATCGATGAAACCGCGCTAAGAAGTGAATGAATAAATCATGATCATGATTTTTATTGTACGTTATGTAAATGACATGATTTAAAATGTATCTATGATACTACATGACATTGTGATAAATTATGTTATGTGTATAATAATGCATGGTTAATGTTGTTAATTATTTACATGCGAACTTTCTAAGCTTTATGCTTACTCCCATTTCTTTTCCATTCTCTTATGGTATAGCCAAGCTAGCTCGGGGGTCAAAGGACGTTGGAAACTCGATCACACTATCAATTGGAACTTTTGGGTATAGTTAATCTCAACATTTTAAGTATGACATGTATAGGGACTTAGTCTTTTTGTTATATGTCATATTGGTTTAGCCAAATGTGTTGGCTTATGATGATATTTGATTCATTTTGTATAAGGCCATGGGATGTGGCTCAATATTGATTATTGGGTTGTAAACCTATTCATTTATGTTGCATGTGATATGCTAAATTTGAGTTGGATGAAGGATGGTAGTTTTGTGTATGTATATATTGGTCTGAAAATGCATGCATGAAATCTAAAGATGATGCTTATTTGTATGTGAGTTGGTAAAATTGGATTTGTCATAATATGGAGTCTTAAGCAAGTATAAATTGATAAGAAGTTCCCATGCATGAGTCATGTTTATGAATGTTTAAGTGCTCATTTATGCCATGTTGAATGTCATTGAGATGTGTAAGTGTGCATGTGTTATTGAGGGTGACAAAAGGCTTGGTAAATAGCCTTATTTTTGTCCACACGGGTAGACACACGGGCATGTGTCTAGGCCGTGTGTGACACATGGCTTGCGTGTTTCTGGCCGTGTGTCCCCTGCACCTTAGTTTTAAGAAACAAAATGCTCAGTAATGAGCATAAGGGTAGAGAGACGGACGTGTGTCTCAGCCGTGTGAGAGACACGGCCTTAGGACATGGGCGTGTGCCCTGGCTGTGTAAAGTCTACACCTATTTTATGAAAATTATAAAAATTTAATCGAGCACACGACCTAAGCACACGGGTATGTGACTTGGTCGTGTGACCTTATTTTGTTGATGACATCATAAACAGTGAGTTACATGGGTTGAGGACACAGGTGTGTCCCAAGCCACACGGGCGTGTGTAATCACATGGCCTACCCATATGGGCGTGTGACTCTCCAAAGCATGAAAATTGTCTAAGTGTTGTAAAAGTTCCAAAAGTTCTCAGTTTAGTCCCAAACCACTTCCAATGTATGTTTTGGGCCCCGTAGGCCCATCCAAGGGACAATATGCTTATGTATGATTGGTGTTAATTTGGATAAAATTTTATGACCTAGTTTTTGTATGAATGTTATGTTTAAGTCTGGTAATGCCTCGAACCTGTCCCGACGTAGGACACAAGCTAGGGGGTGTTATAGTTTCTCGACTTAGCATTTTTGCTAGGCGGGAAATACTTAACCAAAAATCACTCTGCTAATTCTTGCCATATAGATATAGGACTTAGTGGCAATGAATTGACCCATGCTCGTGCTCGATCTCGCAATGAGTACGGGAACAACTTCAACCTCAGTGCATCTTTAGTCACATCAGCTATCTTGAATGAATCATTCACCTCCATAAACAATTGAAGGTGGAGATGTGGATCTTCCGTGGGTATATCAGTGAATTGGCCCACCGTTTGGAGCATTTGAAACATCACTGGCTTCAATTCAAATTGGGTTGCCTCAATATCTAACCTTCTAATTCTTGGATTTAACTCACTAAAAAGTCACAAGCATATTGTCTGATGCATCGATCCCTATCATCAGTAATAGGGATAGGATTTTGTACATGATTGGTTTCATTACCTTGATCTTGATTCTGATTTCCAAGGTCCATCTCGACTTGTCTTTGAGCTGTTCATTCACGTCTTCTTTGTCTAAAAGTTCGCTCAATTTCAGGGTCTACAAGGAGTAAATCGATAATCCGATCTATGCTCATAAACACCTGAAAAGAAAATCACAAAATTAAAAAGAATAAGTTAGTAAAGTTAGAAATAAACCAAATTGGAAGTAAATAATTTCACAAAAAAATGACTATGGAAACAATTAACAATCCCTGGCAACGGTGCCAAAACTTGTAACGCGTAGGTTTGTGCAAGTGTACACAGTCATTATCAAGTAATAAGTAAGTATCGAGTTATCGTCTCCACAGGAATTGTATTCGTGCTAAGTCACTTTAATTTGTAAAATTATATTAACAACTTGGTAAATAAAAACACAATATAATTGAGAAGTGATGATTAAAACAAAATATATTAAACTAAATGCAATGATCCCTAATACAAATTATCCTAAATATGCAAACTAAATGAATGAAATAGATTTTAGCAAAATTAAACACAATTTGCAACAATTATAACATAAATAAACTAGGACAATTACTTTAATTAAACTCAATTTATTATCATCATGCTTAATAATATTTAGAAAAACATTTTATGGCAACTCGACCTTTCATGAGTTTGGAAACCACATTAGGTCCTTTCGAAATCCTTTACTTAGTAAATATGCATTTTACTGATCCTTATTTACTAATCGTTTCTTAGCATTCGTGCGAGGTAACAGGGATGTGTTAGGTTTGAAATAGTTTAATCACACAAATCTAAAAACTATGCAGATAACAGAGCTTGGTTAGAGTTTTTATGCAACCTACAATTTAATTGGGTTAGGATCTAAATTGAGCATGCACATTTCAATTATGTGTCACTAGCCGTCGTCTGGTTAGGATCGCTTAGCTAATTCAAGTGCATTTCAATCACGTATGAACGAAATACAGACTTGATTTTAATTGAAAACATGATCTATTGTGGCACAAATATTATAAGCATGAATCAAATAAATATTATTTAATCAAAGCAATCATCCTAGCTTAAATAAAATTAAGCTAACATTGTTGTAAATAAGAACAAAGAACATATAGCAAACATTTTCAGATTAATTCAAAGAAAGGAAAGATTAAACCCAAATCAAAGTTGTTGTCACCTAATACTCTGATCGAAGAGGCTCCTTCACTCCTTTGCTTTACTCCTTTGCTGACGACTCTCCAAGGTGGCCTAATAAGGGCTCTTTAAAAGGTTTATTTGCTAAAATCTCTATGAAGAGATGATGCTAGGCGTGGGAAATGGAGAATGGTAAGAGAATTTAGAGAGAAGAGAGAATGATGAAGGATGAAGGATAATGGATAAAGGGATAATGGATAAAGGAATGAGGGGGTCTTATTTATAAGTGAAGAGAGGGTGGTAGTTTGCTAAAAATAGCGGGATTTAATCTCTTTAATTCTCTTCGATGAGTGGTCGGCCATTCTTAGTTGCCTTTTACTTGGATTTTGCTTGATTTTTAAGAAATTTAAAAGCCATGACAACTCAGGACTGAGGCCCGGTCAAATACAAATCTTCGTGCAAATCTCTAATTTCTTCAACATTGTAAGGACCTTGTGCAATTTCACCAAAAAGTGCATTATGTGGACAGCAATATGTAGCCGAATTTTGAGTTGACTTGGTCTTTAATTTGGATGATTTTTGTAATCCAGCAAAGCTATCAAACATGTCCAAAATAATTCAATAAATTAAAGGACCAGATAATAAAATTTGTCCAATTTAAATAATTAATTAAATCCCAAATTATTAATGAAATATTTTCAAATGAATTATTAAATATAATTTTATATTTTATTATTTAATTTAATCATGCTGGCCCACTTTATGTCTTAAAAATATAATATGTTCAAATTAATATAAAATAAGCCATTTATTGCATGAAAACTATATAATAAAGCATAAAATCTCATTTTAATAATTTCCATGTCCTAATTTCATATTTTCACATATTTCATTCATTTATTTAACAATTACTTAGTTTTAACAATGAATTTAAGTAAAAAGGTGATAAATTACATAGGAAAAATCTTATATATTTCTCAGTTTACAGAGGTGTTCCAAACTTTGAGAGAAAATGAGCTGTTTGTCAAAGAGGAGAAGTGCTCATTTGCCCAACAAGAAGTGCTATTCCTAGGCCATATTGTAGGAGGTGGCAAGTTCGAATGGATGAGAACAAGATTCGGGTTATTATTGAGTGGGTGCCTCCAACCTAGGTGACAAAGTTGAGATCTGTCCTTGGGTTGGCAAATTACTATCTACGCTTCATCGAAGGCTACTCTAGAATTACCACACCCTTGACGGACATGTTGAAAAAGGGGAAGGTATGGGATTGGAATCCACAATGTGAGAGGACTTTTGATCAATTGATGCAAGCGATGACGAGGGAGCCCGTACTTGCTTTGCCAGATTATTCAATGCCTTATGAGGTACGCACAGATGCATCAGATTATGCCATTGGGGGAGTACTAATGCAAGATAGACATCCAATTGCTTTCAAGAGTTGAAAGCTTAATAAGATGGAGCAGAGGTACACGGTCCAAGAACAGGAGATGACTGTTATGGTACACTGATTGCTCACATAGAGACATTATTTATTGGGTTCTAGGTTTATGGTCCTTAGTGATAATGTTGCCAACAGTTATTTTCTAACCTAGAAAAATTTGTCTCCCAATCAGACTCGTTGGTAGGTTTTCTTAGCTGAGTTTGATTTCACAATAGAGTATAAGCCAGGGAGTGCCAATACTGTGGCTGGTGCGCTTAACTGAAGGATAGAGTTTGCGACGATTAGCTAACCTGATGGTTCTTTATTGGAAAATTAGCGAGGGATTGTCCCATGATCCCACAGCCAAAAATTTGTTTGAGCTTGCCAATGAGGGGAAAACGAGGAGATTTTGGCTTGAGAGAGAGTTGCTATACACTCATGGGCACCATCTCTATGTCCCCCATTATGGGAAATTGCATAAGGAAGTCATGAAACAGTGTCATGACTCGAGATGGGCGGGCCTCCAGGGATGCACCGTACCTTAACCCTTTTGAAGGATCGTTACTATTGGCCTCACATAGGTGATGATGTGGAGACTTATGTGAAAACTTGACTAGTATGCCAATAAGACAAAGTCGAGTTAAAAGCTCCAGCCGGTTTGCTACAACCTTTGTCCATTCCTGAAAAACTATAGGAGAGTGTATCTACAGATTTTATTATTGGCCTGCCTAAGTTTGATAGGTTTGCTAGTGTTCTTGTTATGGTGGACAGGTTTTTGAAGTACGCAACATTTATTCCAACTACCAAGGAATGCCCTGCTGCGGAGGCAGCTCATTTATTCCTTAGGCAAGTGGCAAAATATTGGGGAGTGCCACTATAATACCCCTAATTGTTATCCATCACCGGAATAGGGTTATGAAGCATTACCGGACTTTTCAAAATCAAACACAATCATTCCATAACATTTAGTATACATATCATAAACTATTCGTTTAATACTTATATTGTCCCATATACGTGCCCTCAAAGCCCGAAATACACTTTAGAAGTGAGTCAGGACTAAAAGGACACTCAGGAAATTTTTCGCAAAATGTCAAAATTTTCCTTAGAAATAGGGGACACACGCCTGTGTGGTCGGGCCATGTGGCTCGCATGGCCTGAAGATATGCCCATGTTTTAAGCCATGTGGGCATACGATGTGAGACACACGGCTGTGTCCTAGCCTGTGTCCTTACCCATGTAACTCTCCAACTTGTGACACATGGCCAACTACACGCTCGTGTGCTAGCCCATGTGCAAAGTACAAGGGTCACATGGCCAATTCACACGCCCATGTGCCAGGCCTTATGCTAAAACCTAGGCATCCTGTTTCTAATTTTTTTAAGGTGTAGGGGACACACGGCCTGTCTACATGTAACAGCCCGATTTAGACCCTAATCAGAACGGTGGTTTTGGGACCATGAATCTGAGTCAAAAAAATATTTCAAAATTATTTTCTGTGTTTATTTTTTGTGAATTTATATATGTGAATTTTTTGTGATTTAATTTTGTCGTTTAGGTGTCCGATTGAATAAAAGGACTTAATCGCGTAAAATGTAAACTTTGCATGCTAATTATTAAAGTGCCTAATTTCCTTGTTCTTTTAATGTGGGGTATTTATTATGCAATTATACCCACATTCGGCCATTAGCTACTGGGATATGAATAATTTAAATTAAGGCTAAATAGGTAAATTATGTAATAATATGTTTATAAGAAAACATAAAAGATTAAAACATGGTTCATAATTTTTGTTCATGACCACATAAACAACAAAAGAAAAGAAAATAAACTTAGGGTTTGGCACTTTCAAGCTTGATTCAAGGTAAGTTCTAGCTCGGTTTTGATAATTTCTACGTTTTTGAGATCGTTGCTTAGTAATCTTCAAGACCCATGCTTTAATTTTTTTATTTTGATGAATATTTTGAGTTATGCTATTGTTGAGAGCTTGTGATTTTTGTTGTTTGATGATGAAAAATGAAAGATATGTTTTAGATTAACATATTTTGTATTAGAGTTTTTGATGATTTTGAGTAATTAGGACTAAATTCCAAAAATAATAATTTAAGGGACTAAAATGTGAAATAAATAAAATATATGGACTTTTATGGTAATGGGTAAAATTCGGCCCAACATGAGTATAGGGAAATTTTGTATATTTTGTGTTTTGTGTAATAGGGACTAAATGGTAAAAATTATAGTTAGAGGTAAAACGGTAATTTGCTCATTTATGTGTTTTTGGACTAAATTGAAAGAAAATATGTTTGAATAAGCTTAATTTGAATATGTTTATATCAAGAACCAAAGAAATCGGATTTGGATCGGGGGAAAACGAAAGTTGCCGACTAGCTACCATGTTCCGTTTTGTATTGTCCGAGGTAAGTTTATAAGTAAATAAACGTGTTTAATTGTAGTTTAATATTAAATATGTATGCTAGAATGAAATGTATGAAGTTATATATACTATGGCCAAATATGAATAAGCTTGATTACTACATTCCGAGTTCATTTCGACCGAGTTACGACGTCCCCGTATGAACCTTAGGAATAGTTAGGATACATATGTCATGACATAAGATTCCGATATATGTGTGCGAGTAAGTCCATAGCATCGATATGTGATTCCGATATATGTGTACGAGTAAGACCCTGTCTGGGACAGTGGCATCGATATGTGATTACATGTAAGACCACGTCTGGGACGTTGGCATTGTACGATACATGTGTGATTATCTGAGTGTCCTACCCAATTTCGAATGGTTCATCAGGCATCAAAAAGTGGGGAACAAAATGTAAAATTAGCTAAGTGAGCAGGTATGTATTAGTTTAGTATTTATTTGCAACAAGGTAAGTGAGTGTTATGATATTAGTTATAAGCATGTGTAACATGAATGAAAAGTATATGTGTGAATATGTCATGTGTATTCGGCCTTATGGACAAGAAGTATGATCCTTGTTGGTGTGATTTAATTTTCATATATATGTATAATGATCTTGCATATTCGGTTATTTAGTTAATGTGTGTATATAAATTTCATCTTGATTTAAAAGCTTATTTATACAAAGGTATGTGTATTAGACTTTATAATGATAATTTGGCTTTTGAAAATTGAACAATGATTTGATGACTTAACCTTGTGAACATTCGGCCAAGGTAATAGATATATGTGTTCAGGTATATTATTATTGAAGTTGAAAGTTGAGAATAAGCTTGATAATGATATTGTAATTTGGTTGATTAAAATAAGTTGATTATATTATTGGTTTGTTTGTTTGCTTATGACTTACTAACCTTAAATAGCTTATTGTGTGTATATTTGTCTTTGTTTTATAGATTTTGGAGTCAAGATACGAGCTTGGGGATCATCGTCAAAGTTTATCACACTATCGATCGTTTTTTGTACAATATAAGTTTAAACTTAGATCCATGGCATGTATAAGCTAGCTTAGTTTTAGATAAGAGTAATGTGGTGTATATATATAAGCAATACGAAAATGGCTAAGCTTTTATCTTTAAATTTGGTTATGTTATGTTCGGTTTATGTTCACTTTAGTCCTATAGTTATGTGTCATGTACGTATAATGTTTGTGTTATGTACAACATGCTTGGAAATGGTTTACTTGATATGTTTAAATTCGGTTTCACATGTTTTTGGTTAAATGTTCATTGAGCTTGGGTGTTAATAGATATTGTGTATGCTTCATGAATAGAATTCAGTTAAATGAATGGTAAACATATTATATTAAGTGTGATATAAATTTTAGGTAAGTTGCATATATTATATATGTACATCATTAACAGGTTCGATTATGTTATAATGTATTGAAAATACATATAATTGCATGAGGTAGATTCGATGGTTACTAGTGAATTATATCATTGTTAAGTTTGATGCTTGTGGTAAGCATTTCAAGCATAAAAAAAAGGCTTTAATCTTAGGTTCAAATTCGATTTGGTTGGGTCATGGTTTAAGTCTATTTGATTATTATGCCGTATGTCATGACATAATTTGATGTTCATTTATGATTTTTACCAAGGCATGTGTATATGATATTCAACCTTACCATATGAGTTGAATTTTTATATGCTTTACTTGTGTATAAAGGTGATTATATTATGGATGTTATGTATATATATGCATGTGGTTGTATATATAAACTTGCAAGTTGCTTATAAGTTTGCAAATAGGTACAAATGATTCATGATAGCTGAATAGACTAAGTTAATGATTTGTATGGTATTTAATTTAATTATCATGATAATTTAGACATATTGGGCCTTAGGTTAATATAAGGAGTTTGGTAATGACAAGAATATGTGTGCTTAGATATTTGGCCATGGCATGTAGATGAGATTTTATATGACTTTATATACATATGTATACTTTTATATTATAGTTGATATGTATATGGGCATGGTTGTATAAATTCATTGATTATTTGTAAAGTTATGAAATGTGTAAATGAATTGAGACAACCGAGTAGATAAATAATGGAATTTTTTTTATATACCCGAATGCTTGTTCTTAATTTGTGTAAATATGCATAGCACATGAAATCTATATAGGCTAATATACAAATGCCGCATAAATGAATAATGAAGTTATTGATGTGTTCTAAGTCCTGTATATGTATAAAATGTTTAATATATGTAAATATATATATTGGGTTATGCATTATTTATGTTGCGTTGTGTATGTTAAAGTTTTTTTAAGATTTGATATTTGATTGAGTTACAAGCATAAACGTGATCTAGATCCTAAATTGCAATTTAGAATAAATATTTGTATGAATAATAGTATAATCGGTAATGCCTCATAACCTTAATCCGGCGATGGATACGGCTAGGGGTGTTACACTACACACCCATATGTAAGGCCGTGTGTCACACACAGTTGAGACGCACGCCCGTGTCTCTACCCGTGCGGACGAAAATAGGCCATTTTAAGGCCACTTTTCTCACTCTTTACACAATCAACTTGCACATAACACTCTCATATACCAAAATATCCCAACCAAGCAATCAATACAAGCCAGAAATCATGTTTTAAACATAATATGTAATCACAATACTCATTTGCATGAACTTACCATAATAACTCCATTCATTGATTACTAAAAACTACTACTAAATACATGCATACAAACATATACAAATATATCATTCACTACCATGTTTCAAGTTTAAATCTTTTCTACTCCAATCCTATACATGTCATATAAACCATAGGATGTATAACAAAATCTACCGGAGAAATCTAGATAGTCTGACACAATGTGTTGATTCAATCCTCCAAACTTCTTGCAAATCTACAAAGAACATTGAACAACACAAGTAGCTTAATGAAGCTTAGTAAGTTTGTTGGCTTGAAATTTAAATCTTATCGAACATACTAAAGCAATTGATTTTATTAAATCATTCATTACACGTTTCCTACCAACCACAACTTTAATCGATGAATTCACTTATTTGAGCTCAATATCAATAATAATTTAAATTCTTCCATATCAACTCCATATAGCACATACCAAATTACCAAATCTTGTCAATCAAAGAATGACTTACGGAATTGAGTACATCGTAAACAGAAGCCTGAAGGCTGCATAAAAGCACATAGGTGCTAACCTGAAACCCATAACAGTTGAAAGGAAGCTCATAAGAGCTAAACGGAAACTAATGGGGTTAAACTGAAGCTCAAAAGAGATGAAATAAAACCCAGAAGGGTTGTATTGAAGCTCAAAGAGCTAAACAAAAACCCACTAGGGTTAAACAGAAACTCATATGTGTTAATTGAAGCTTATGAGAGCTATATTGAAAGCAAACACAGAAGTTCGCAACAAATGCTAAACCTCAATTTACTTGTGTAATTTTTCGTCAATTCTTTTCTTACACTGAACGAATGTACCCAATCCTCGGCTAATTTGTAAAGTTCGTTGTAGCTCAGGAACTATTCAGATAATTTCTCTTTTCCACGATTTTCTTTGGGCTCTTGAATTGTAGCAAAAATATGAAAAACCAGCTTAGAAGGACTCTTCAATGGCTATTTTTGGCTAGAGAAATGTGAAGATTTGTCTAGAATTTCAATTTGGTCACTATTTTATTTAGCTAATTTGCAAAATTTCTAATTTTTCCCTTATTTCACCAAATTTCAGAGTTTTTTTCTCACTAATGCTGCCCAAGCCATACACTTTAGGCTAATTTGCTATTTTAGTCCTCCCTTATTTAAATCTTGAGCTATTTAATCATTTTAGCAAGTTTTTCATCTTTTATAATTTAATCTTTTTTAATTAATTAACTTCCAAAACGTTAAAATTTTCTAACGAAACTTTAATACTAACTCAATGACACTCCATAACTATTTATAAAAATATTTATGGCTCGATTTATGAAATCGAGGCCTCTTGATACCTTGTTTTTAACCCAAATTACCTAATAAATTCTTTCTAAAACATAAATCACTAATTCGTAACTTTCTTAAAAGCCCAAAATTAACTCATAAACTCTAACTAGTAATATTTATGAGCTCACTTATCAGATTTTAGTGGTCTCGAACCACTATTTTTGATACCACCAAAAATTAGGCTGTTACAGCCATTGTCTATTATCAGTGATCGAGATAGGCAATTCACGGGCCGGTTCTAGACAAAGTTGTTCAAGTCAATGGGCTCAGACTTGAACTTTTCCATGAGCATGAGTCTGTAAACAGATGGGCAAATTGAACGAGTGAATACATTGTTGGAGACATATCTTCGGCACTGTGTGAGTGCCACACAAAAGGATTGGGCAAATTTGCTAGATGTGGCCCAATTTTCATATAACATGCAGCGAAGTGGGGCCACAAATCAAAGTCCGTTTGAGATAGTGACGGGCCAACAGCAACTCACACCCAACGCTATTGTGACCCATTATACAGGACCAAATCTGACAACTTATCGAATTGCAAAGGATTGAAAAGAGAAGAATGACTTGGCCTGAGCTTTTTTACACAAGGCAAGTAAGCACAACAAGAAGTGGGCCGATTTGAATCGAAGAGATATGTAATTTCAAGTGGATGACTCAGTCTTTGCCAAACTACATTTGACTTTGTGATATACGGGTTTACACAAGGGGCTTGTGTGAAGGTATGAGGGATCGTTTAAAGTTGTGAAGAGAGTAGCCAATGTGACCTACAAGCTTGAGTTGCCAGCAAAGCTCAAAGTCCACCCAGTGTTTCATGTAAGCATGTTTAAGCCATTCCATAAGGATCAAGAGGATCCAAATCAAGGCAAGTCAAAACGAGCACCAATGGGGGTAAAGGTCTCTTACAACCGTGAAATTGAAAACATTGAAGTAGATCATGTGATTAGACGAAAGTACCATTAGCCGTGGCATGAATACTTAGTTTGATAGAAAGGACTTCTCAACAACGAAGCAAGTTAGGAACCTATCGTGGCATTATGGTAGTTCAAAGGCAAGATAGACCAGTTTCATGAGGAGGACGCGATGAGGGCATCGATAGAACAAGTGGGGGAGAATGTCATGGATTGCGCATGGGAGCCCGCAACCATGATGAACTTGTACGATCCATCGCATACGAGGGAGGTCATTTGGCCTAATCGGACTGGTCCATTGCTTGGAGAGATTGAAACCCATCTCCGGAGCTTGGTAAATATGGAAAGTAGTCTTCAAAGATATGCTTGGCAAATATGGAAGGTGATATTCAAAGATTTGTGATCCTAGACATTAAATGTAATCTTTCAAAGATATGATTCTGTAATCTTAGAGATTTGATATATAGATAGATTTTAATCTTAGTCATTAATGTATTTCGATCTATACCATTGATTTTTGGAAGGCTCAACTATAACTAAAGGCCTCTCCCCTCATTATAGATTCATTAAGTTATTAATAGAATTTTAAGAGCAATCACTCCAACTTTTCTCTCAAGTGTTCTTGCTTTTCTATGGCCCATATTTCAAGTTTGTTCTTCCTTCGTTCTTCTGTTGTTCTTCGATGGTGCCATAGAGGAATTCTGTTGAATCCTCAATTGTTGTGAGTTAGGCTGACTTAGGCGTTTTTGAGCAAAGAAATTGCCTAAGGTCGCACGGGTCGCGTGGGAAAAATCTAAGTCTGTGACACAAGTCGCCACTTGAATTACTTAGGCATTAAGTCTATAAGTTCAAATCATTAGAAAGGCACATTTGTTTAATCTTATTTTTTAGTTATTTAGTAGTAATATTTTACTTATTTTTTCATCCTTTTGTCTTTTATTTAATGCATTGGGCATTTGCTTCTTTATGGGGCCTTTGTTTTTTCTATTGTTTCTTATTTGGTGGAGTTTGCTTTGGATAGTTCTTTTAGTAAATGGCATTAAGTAATTAATTATAATCATTATGTAATTAGTTAATTTGTTACAATTTTAGTTAGCTAATCATTGACGGTTATATATTTATTCTTGTAAACTTCATTTACTGATGAATAATTCAATATCCCGAAGTAAGGTGTTCAATTTGAAAATAAAGACCAAATTGAATAAATTGCAAAACATGGATTCTAGAAACAATTTGTATGAAATTGCTTTAGATTATTAATTAGAAGGTATTAAAGAGGAATTTTCCCAATTTCTAAGTTTTTGGACAAAAATGGGCATGCATGGAAAATTTTGAAAGTTTAGTAAGCAAAGGCATTTTGGTCATTTGGTATATTAATGAAATAAAATGGGAAAATAAACCAACAATCATCTCATTCTCTTCATGTTGCTGCCAAAAATTTGGGGTTCTTCATATCTAGGGTTTTCAACATTTTCAAGCTTAATAGTAAGTGCTCCCTAGCCTTTTTTTTAATTTCTTCGTATTTTTGAGATCCTGGTATCTTACTCTCTCCAATTCTACCCATATTTTAAGCTGGGGTTCATGAATGCAAAGTGACCCATGTGTGACATGTTTATTCTTTGATGATTTATGGAGGAATATGAAAGTTAGATGTGTGTTAAACATTTTTTCCTAAGTGATTTTCATGAAAAACCCTAAAAGGACCTTTTTACAAAAGGTATAAAATATGTGGTAGAAATGTGAAATAGAGGAAAATGTAGGCTAGTATGAGTTCAGAGTACATTCGGCTAGGCTTGGGTAACTAAGGAATTTCATGCATTTCATTATACGAGCCTAGGGACTAAATTGTAAATAATGTGAAAGGTTAAGGGCGAAAAGGTCATTTTGTTTGGGGGTGAAATTTAGACTTGAAAAGAATAAGGTGAGGTATTAACAATTCATTTTTATTGTTATAGACCCCGAGGAACAAATTTCAGAGGTTGATAGAGGAAAACGAAAGGTTTCAGAATAACCGAAACGCGAAACCGAAACGATTACCAAGTAAGTTCGAATAACTTGAAGTAAACTATTAATATGCTTAATTGTATGTGTTATGGATGTATGATAATTGGTTATAATGATGGCATGAAATGTGTTAATAATAATGACATGATGATAAATGTCCCGGTTGAAGTCAAAAAGGGAAATTTAATGGATAAACAATTGCTTACATGACTTCAGATCCTGCATGTGTTGTAGAAAAGGATTTAGCCCGGACAGGTAATCCCCTGATCTCAAATATAGAAAGGATCTAGCCTAGACGGGTGTTCCTTGAGTGCTCGAGCCTCCCAAAGAATATGTGTTCATTAAGGATGTAGCTCGGACAGGTAATCCGACTAGGGTCTAAATTTAGCCTAGACTGGTCCTGGACCTGTAATCCCACCGTAAGATGTGAGGTTCGCGGGAGTGCGTACATGAGATGATCGCTCTTATGAGTTGACGGTAAATGGATAATCCATCGAGATTTCCCAGAAACTCAACGGGATTAACATGAGATATAAAAATGAAAATGTTAGATGATGAGCTCATCTAAGACAAATTACAAGGTGTATTGTTATGAGACTAACCTATTGATTGAGTGCATGTGATAGGGACACCAATTCATGCTTGTTGGTTTTATTGCCTAATTTGGTTGTATGCTAATTAATCAATAAGTTTACTTTCCAGTTATTCGGGCTTACTAAGCATGTAAATGCTTGCCCCTCTCTTTCCCCTGTCTTATAGAGCTCGAGGACTCGTAGAGATTGGAAGAGGTTCGGAGAACCAACACACTATCAGCTTGTCTAGCTTTGGTATATAGATACTTTTACTTTTTTCAATGGCATGTATAGGGCTTTTGTTTATTTTGTTATATGTGTCATCTAATTAGCCAATATGAAGGCTTATTAAAGTATACCTATTCACCTGTATATGGCCATGGGAATTGGCTCATTTTGATATAGGTTATGACCTACCAATTGGTACATGTTTATGTTCAAATGTTATGTGATGATTAAGTATGGTATATCTCAATTAGACACATGTAATAGGATCAAATCACATGGGATGATTAGAACATAATTTTCAATGAGTTTAAATAATGAGTCAATCTTAAATGTGTTATAAGACATATAAATCCTTAATACGAAGGAAATAACCTAGCATGTATAAAATCGATGAAACAATATTTTCATCCAATGAGGTTTATTAAGGTCATTTGAGAGCATAATTAGGCCATGTTAAGTACTATTGAAGTCTATAAGTGCGTGAGGATGTTAGAGGGTGACCTAAGGCTTGGAAAATAGCCCAATAAAGTCTACACGGGTAGACACACGAGCGTGTGTCTAAGCCATGTGTGACATACGGATAGCCCCATAGGCGTGTGGTGTTGTTGTGTGTCCCCTGCACCTAGAATTTTTAAGTCAGAATGCATTGTAGTAAACACATAGGTAGAGACATGGTCGTGTGTCTTATTGAGGGCACAGCCTAGCACACGGACGTGTCTTGGCTGTGTGCCCCTAAATGCATATTGACATCATAAATAGAATGTCCAAGTTCTCAGACACAAGAGATCACACGGACGTGTCTAGGCCGTGTAAAGGACACGAGCCAGGGACATGAGCTTGTGCTTAGTCGTGTGAAAACCCCTATAGGTTCGAAATAGGAAATAAACTCAATTAATGCTACACGGGTAGGGGAGACAGGCGTATCCCAAAGCACACGGTCGTGTGCATTGCCTCCACACGAGTGCGTGAGGCTTAACCTAGAAAATTTTTTAAGAACTTTCTCAAGTTCTCAGTTTAGTCCCGGACCCTTCTCAATGTTTTTTGGGCCTCGTAGGCCTACAATATGGACACTAAGATGTTGGTTGATTGGTTTTAACTTGAAACGAAATTTTATGACCTAAAATATTCTAAAAATGTCTGAGTACGTGTCTAGTAACGCCTTATACCCTGTTCCAGTGTCAGATATGGGTAAGAGGTGTTACATTTAGTGGTATCAGAGCTACGATTTAGTCAGTTCTAAGACTACTGTAGGGTGTATTGAGTTTTGCTATACATGCCATTATACGAACGTTGATAGTGTGACATCTCCTAACTGCTTAATTTTCTTTGAATATAGTAAATGTCTTCCAATCAAGCACAAGATGAGTCCAAGGGAGCCGAGAGCCATGCTCCAACTTCCGTACAATGAGTTGTTTCTAGCAGTAGTAGAAGGCCTATGTCTGAAGACTGGGAAGAGGTTAGAGCCACCTTCTTTGATATGATGGATGAGTGGTTTGGGATTTGAGAAATCTCCCCAACATACCACGACCTCCCCCGCCCTTTAACTGACCTAACGAGGAAGTGCCACGAGGTATGACACCTGTAAGAATTGGTAAAGCCCTAGTAGACAAGTTTAAAAAGTATGGGGCTGAAGAATTTAGAGCTAAGATCGATGATGATGCTGAGCGAGTTGAGTTCTATCTCAAGAACACTACATGAGTATTGGACGAGTTATTGTGTACACCTGAGGAGGGGTTAAAGTGTGTTGTATCTCTTCTAAAGGATCCTGCAGACGACTGGTGGAAGACTGTGTCTTCAGTGGTGCCAAAGGAAAACATCACTTGGGAATTTTTTCAAGCGGGGTTTCAGAAAGAATACATCAGTCAAAGGTTCTTAGACTCAAAGCAAAAGGAGTTCCTAGAACTCAAACAAGGAAATAAAACTGTAGCGGAATGCAAAAGGGAGTTTGTAAGGTTAAGTCAGTATGTGACTGAATGGGTTCAAATAGAGTTAGAAATGTGTAAACACTTCGAAGAAGGTCTGAATGAGGAAATCAAGCGTTGATAGGGATCCTTGAGATACGAGAGTTTTCTGCATTAGCATATTGGGCCAAGAAGGCCGAAGAGCTTAATAATTGAAGGAAACAGGCTAAGAGAGAAGCTCGTGTTTCAAGCAAGAGATCTAGCAGTAGGGCGCTCTCATTTTCCATAAAGAAATCAAAGAGCCAACATGAACGCTCCACCTCATCGGTAAGATATCCGGGTAAAGCGAGAAGCTCCAAACGACGTAACCAAAAGTTTTCTTCCCCAATGGTGACTAGTCTGGGGAGCGTAGATGACCAAAAGCCAAAGTGCAAAAGCTGAAATTAATTTCACTTTGGAGAGTGCCGAATGAAGAGCGATGCGTGCTGCATATGTGGTTCTCTTGACCATTTCCTCAGGGATTGCCCAGAGTGAACTGATAAAGAAATGGAATTAGCCCCGAAGTCGAGTGCTCCTATTTCATGAGGTAGACCTCCGAGATTCCTGGAAGTGCTAGTGGCAATCGAGTTGTGGCAAAAGACACTACAAAATCAGAGGCTCGAGCCCCAGCAAGAACATATACAATACGCGCTCGAGAGGAAGCCTCTGCTCTTGATGTCATCACAAGTACCTTTTCTCTTTTTAATACTTGTGTTGTTGCCTTAATTGATCCGGGATCGACACATTCGTACATTTGTATGAGATTGGTGTCTGATATGAATATATCCATTGAACCTACAAAATTTATTATCAGAGTGTTGAACCCATTAGGCAAGTCAATCCTGGTTCATAAAGTCTGTAAGAATTGTCCTTTGACGATTCAGGGTCATTATTTTTCGGCTAACCTTATGCTATTGCCATTTGATGAGTTTGATATAATACTTGGCATAGATTGGTTAGCCCTGCATAATGTGATTGTAAACTGTGGTAGTAAGTATATTGAATTGAAGTGCCCAAATGGTGAGATTCTACGAGTTGATTTAAGAGAATTGGATACATTGCTAGTTGTAATTACATCAATGGTTGCTTAAAGATATGTGAGGAAAGGGTACGAAGCCTACCTTGCTTTTCTACTAAATACTAAGAAAACGAAGTTGAAGATTGAATCCGTACCAATAGTATGTGAATATCTAGATGTGTTCCCAGAGGAATTACCTAGATTACCTCCTGATAGAGAGATAGAGTTTGGTATTGAACTGGTGCCATGAACAATTCTTATTTCTATTGCTCCATATAGGATGGCACCAACTGAGCTGAAAGACTTAAAAGCATAGTTGCAAGAGCTGACGGATAAAGGTTTTGCAAGGCCGAGCTTTTCACCTTGGGGTGCTCCCATGTTATTTGTAAAGAAAAAAGATGGTTCAATGAGGCTTTGTATAGATTATCGACAGTTGAACAAGGTAACTATCAAGAATAAGTATCATTTGCCAATAATCAATGATTTGTTTGATTAATTGAGGGAAGTCACTGTATTCTCTAAGATAGACATGAGATCCAGCTATTATCAGTTGTGAGTTAAGGAAACAGACTTGCCTAAGACAGTTTTTAGAACGAGGTATGGCCATTATGAATTTCTTGTCATGTCGTTTGGGTTAACAAATGCACTGGTTGTATTTATGGACCTAATGAATAGGATATTTTGACCATAGTTGGAGAAGTTTATCGACGATATTTTGATTTATTCCAAGGATGAGACAGAGCATGCGAAGCATTTGAAGACTGTGTTGCAGACTTTATGGGAAAAACAATTGTATGCTAAGTTTAGCAAGAGTGATTTTTGGCTCCATGAGGTAGTTGGGTCACATTGTTTCGGGTGATGCCATCTGAGTTGATCCAAGTAAGATCTTTGCTATTGTTGATTAGAAATCGCCTAAAAATGTAACCGAGGTTAGAAGCTTTTTGGGCTTAGCCAGTTACTACAGAAGATTTGTGAAAGGATACTCCATGATAGAAACTCCAATGATGAGGTTGCTACAGAAAGATGTTAAGCTTGATTGGTCAGAAAAGTGTCAGCAAAGTTTCGAGAAGTTGAAGACATTGTTGACTGAAGCTCCAGTTCTAGTATTGCCCGAGTCGAGAAAAGAATTTTTGGTTTACAGTGATGCTTCCTTAAATGGACTGGGTTGCGTGCTTATACAAGCTGGCAAGGTAATAGCCTATGCTTCACAGCAACTGAAGCCACTCGAGAAGAATTATCCGACGCACGACTTAGAGCTTGCCGCCATTGTTTTTGCCTTGAAAATTTGGAGGCATTATTTATATGGTGAGACTTGTCGTATATTCACAGACCATAAGAGTTTGAAGTATTTGATGACTCAAAAATAATTGAATTTGAGATAGCGGAGATGGTTAGAATTAATTAAAGATTATGAGTTGATCATCGATTACCACCCGGGAAAGGCGAATGTGGTCGCCGACGCGTTAAGTAGAAAATCTTTGTTTTCATTGAGGGCTATGAACGCTCGATTGGCGTTGTTTGATGATGGTTCAGTCTTGGCAGGTTTAAGGGCTAGGCTGACATTTCTTCATGAAATTTATGATGCTCAGACTAATGATAGTGACCTTCAAGCTAAAAAAATCAATGTGAGTCAGGTATTGAATCAGATTTTTAGATCGGTTCAGATGGATGTTTGATGTTCAGAGACAGGGTATGTGTACGGAGGAACGATGAAATTATTCAGAGAATTCTGCAAGAGGCACATGATAGTCGTTTGTCTATTCATCCTGGAAGTACCAAAATTTACAATGATTTAAAGAAAATGTACTGGCGGAACGGTATGAAAAGAGACATATCCAAATTTGTATCGAAATACTTGAAATGTCAGCAAGTCAAAGCTGAACATCAAGTACCTTCAGGTTTGTTACAGCCTGTGATGGTCCCCGAACGGAAGTGGGGCAGAATTACTATAGACTTCGTGACAGGATTACCATTGACCTCAAAAAAGAAAGATGCTATATGGGTCATGGTTGATAAGTTGACAAAATCGGCTCATTTTATCCCGATAAGGACAGATTACTCACTTGATAAGTTGGCCGACTTGTATATATCTGAAATTGTGAGATTACACTGGGTACCGCTATCTATTATTACAGACAGAGACCCGAAATTCACTTCGAGATTTTGGAAGAAGCTATAAGAAGCCTTGGGTACTAGGCTGAGTTTTAGTACAAATTTTCACCCGCAGACTGATGGACAGTCTGAGCGGATGATTCAGATTCTTGAGGATATGTTGCGATGTTGCATCCTAAAATTTTAGGGTAGCTAGGAAAAATACTTGCCATTGGTAGAGTTCGCCTACGAAAAAAGTTTTCAAACGAGTTTGAAGATGGCGCCTTATGAGGTTTTGTATGGCAGAAAGTGTCGAACTCCATTATATTGGATAGAACTCAAGAAGAGTCAGATTCACGTAGTTGATCTGATCAAGGAAACTGAAGAAAATGTTAAAGTGATACGTGACTATTTAAAAGTGGCATCGGATAGGCAAAAGTCATATGCTGATCTAAAAAGAAAAGAGATCGAATTTCAAGTTGGAGATAGTGTATTCTTGAAAGTATCTCCATGGAAAAACTTATTGATATTTGGCCGGAAAGGCAAATTGAGTCCGCGATTTATCAGACCATACGAGATTACTGATAGAATTGGACCATTAGCTTATCATTTGGCATTGCCACCAGAACTAGAAAAGATTCATGATGTGTTCCATGTATCTATGTTAAGGCGATATCTATCAGACCCCCCTCATATGATTTCACTGATAGAGATTGAAATTAGACCGGACATGACTTATGGTGAGAAACTGGTCAAGATTTTGGTTCGAGAAGTTAAGTAATTAAGGAACAAGAATATAGCCTTGGTAAAAGTTCAATGGCACAGATACGGAGTGGAAGAAACCACATGGGAACTTGAAGAAACATAAGAAGTCAATATCCGAACATGTTTACTGGTAAGACTTTCGAGGACGAAAGTCCCTAAGGGGGAGAAATATAATATCCCAAAATAGGGCCTAGTCGGAACAATGGTTTTGAGAAGACACATTCGATGTTTAAATATTTGTTTTATGATTATTATGAGGTCTAGAATATGAAAATATGCATGTGTTATTTCATGAAGAAATTCTATGAGTAAGGTGTCCAATTGGAAAGTAAGGACCCAATTGAATAACTTGGATTCTAGAAGAAATTTGTATGAAATTACTTTAGATTATTAATTATAAGGTCTTAAAGAGCAATTTGCCCAGTTTCTAAGTTTTTGGACAAAAATAAGCATGCATGGAAAATTTTGAAAGTTTAGTAAGGAATGGTCATTTGGTATATTAATGAAATAAAATGGGAAAATAAACCAAAAATCAGCTCATTCTCTTCATGTTGCTGCCAAAAATTTGGGGCTCTCCATAGTTACGGTTTTCAACATTTTCAAGCTCAATAGTAAGTGCTCCCTAGCCCCGTTTTTAATGTTCTTCGTATTTTTGAAATCCCGGTAGCTTACTCTCTCCATTTCTACCCATATTTTAATCTAGGGTTCATGTATGCAAAGTGGCCCATGTGTGACATGTTTATTCTTTAATGATTTATGGAGGAATATGAAAGTTGGATGTGTGTTAAACATCTTTTCCTAAGTGATTTTCATGAAAAACCCCTAAAAGGACCTTTTTGCAAAAGGTATAAAATATGTGGTAGAAATGTGAAATAGAGGAAAATATGGGCTAGTATGAGTTCATAGTACATTTGGCTAGGCTTGGGTAACCAAGTAATTTCATGCATTTCATTATACGAGCCTAGGGACTAAATCATAAATAATGTTAAAGGTTAGGGGCAAAACGATCATTTCATCTGGGGCTGAAATTTAGACTCGAAAAGAATAATGTGAGGTATTAAAAATTCATTTTTATTGTTATAGACCCCAAGGAACAAATTTCAGAGGTCGATCAAGGAAAACGAAAGGTTTCGGAATAACTGAAACGAGTACCAAGTAAGTTCGAATAACTTTAAGTAAACTATTAATATGCCTAATTGTATGTGTTATGGATGTATGGTAATTGGTTATAATGATGGCATGAAATGTGTTAATAATAATGACATGATGATAAATGTCCCGGTTGAAGTAAAAAAGGGAAATTTGATGGATAAACCATGGCTTACATGACTTGAGATCCTGCATGTGTTGTAGAAAAGGATTTACCCCAAATGTGTAATCTGTTGATCTCAAATATAGAAAGGATCTAGCCCGAACGGGTGTTCCTTGAGTGATTGAGCCTTTCGAAGAATATGTGTGTATTAAGGATTTAGCCCGGACGGGTAATCCGACTAGTGTCTGAATTTAGCCTAGACTGGTAATTCAGATTCGAGCTCATTGAGGGTGTTTGTCACAAAAAGGGATTTAGCCTAGACTGGTAATCTCGACATCACCTTATGAGTTTATATTACGAGGGATTTAGCCTGGACTAGGAATCCCGCCGTAAGATGTGAGGTTTCCGGGAGTGCGTACATGAGATGATCGCTCTTATGAGTTGACGGTAAATGGATAATCCATCGAGATTTCCCAAAAACTCAACGGGATTAACATGAGATATAAAAATGAAAATGTTGGATGATGAGCTCATTTAAAACAAATTACATGGCGTATTGTTATGAGACTAACTTGTTGATTGACTGCTTGTGATAGGGACACCAATTCATGCTTGTTGGTTTTATTGTCTAATTTGGTTGTATGCTAATTAATCGGTAAGTTTACTTTCCAGTTATTCGGGCTTACTAAGCATGTAAATGCTTACCCCTCTCTTTCCCCTATCTTACAGAGTTCGAGAACTCGTAGAGATTGGAAGACGGTTAGAGAACTATAACATCCTGAATTAGGGCCTAGTCAGAACAGTGGTTTCAGGACCACAAATATGATGTAAGAAAATTTATTTTTATTATATTTTTATGGTCTAAAATTTCGCGGAATGATTTCGTGAAAATTTCGTTTGAAAATTTCGACGTTTGGCCACTCAATTTGGTCAAAAGGACTAAATTGTAAAAAGTGCAAAAGTTGAGTTCTACATGTTAGAGGTGCCTAATTGTTATGAAATTTTAAATGGGAGGTCCTTAAATGATAATTAGACCATTAGTTAATTTTTGGACAAAAATAGACATGGAATGGGTGTAATAAAATATTTTTAAGTTAGGGGCATTTTGGTAAACTAATAATTAAATGAATTAAAAAGCCAAAATAGTCCAAATTTGGCCACCTTCTCCATGTACCAGCCGAAACCCCATGGAAGCCATGGTTAGGGTTTGGTTCAAGCTTCCAAGCTCATTTGTAAGTGCTTTCGAGCCCCGTTTTTAAAGTTCTTTGCATTTTTGAAATCCCGGTAACATGTTCTAGCTATTTCTACCATTATTTCGAGTTAGGGATTATGTTAAAAAATTTACCCATGAGTAATATGCATGCATTTTGATGTCTAATGGTATAAAATGAGTGTTGGCTGTTTAATAAATGACTTTTACTAAGCGGTTTTCGATGAAAACGTCTGAAAGGACCGTTTTGTAAAAGTTGTAAAATTGGTCATAAATGGGTGATTTAGTGGAAATTGCGGGCTATCATAGTTATGAAAAATGATCAGCATGTCATAAAACATAAGAAAATAGGATGAATTTTAATTTCCGAGCATTGGGGCAAAAGTGAAAATATGCAAAAGTTTAAAATATGCAAAAGTTTAGGGGTCAAAATGCAAATTTTTAAAAATATGATTTTTGGACCCCTATGAATAATGTGACTAATTATTAGGCTAAATGTGATATTATAGATCGAGGAAAACAAGATTCGGGCTTAGAACGAGCTTGAACAAGGTTAAGCACAAACTCGAAATAAATAGTCGTACTCAAAACCGAGGTAAGTTCATATGTCAATGATAATGCAATAATATTATTGTTCATACTTGAAATTAAATTGATGTGTTAACATTATGTGATGTATATTTATTTAGTTTATATGAAGATTATATATTGTAACAAATGCCAAATTATAATTATATGTAATACCATGTTTATCTTATGGACTAATGCCTAAATAAACATGGAAATGTGTTGAATTGGATGTACATGGCATAAGTAGCTATGCATAATGAGATACTTAATGAAAAGAGAAAAATCTCGGTTGAATAAAAAGGAAAATTCGATGGATAAACCATGTTTTACATGTGAAGTGAGATCATGTATGTGTTGCAGTAAGGATTTAGCCCGGACGGGTAACCCGAGATCTCAAGTATGAAAAGATCTAGCCCGAATGGGTGTTCCTTAAGTGATCGAACCTCTCAAAGAATATGTGTACATTAAGGATTTAGCCTGGATTGGTAATCTGATTGGGGTCTGAATTTAGCCTGGACTGGTAATCCCGACATCACTTCATGAGTTTATATTACGGGGGATTTAGCTTGGACTGGTAATCCTGCCGTAAGATGGGAGGTTCGCGGGAGTGTGCATATGAAATGATCACTTGTATGAATTGATGGTGAATGGGATATCCATCGAGATTCTGAGAAATCAACGAGATTAATATGAAAAATGAAATAAAAGGCTCTTGCCATGATACATCATGTATGTTATTGATAATATTATGATGCATGTGAGTTGTCATGTTTGGACAACTGTGGTGCTAAATGATAGCACAGGTAAGTACTCGAAACCCATGAACACGTGCTTGACATGTGAAATGAAATGGACTTATGACGACAGTGCAAATAAATGAATGATATTTATGAGAATAATTTCTATGATAAATTGTGATGGTTGTTATCTTATTGCACTAAGACAGATTTGTTATAGCAGCATTGGTTCAACTTTGAAAATCCACTAGAAATTGTGTAAATTGAATTAAAGACTAAATAAAATATGGAACGAAATCTTAATGAGTCTGGTTTCACATAAAGGAAACGGTGTAAGCAAAAGAATTTTGTATCATTAGATATTTGAATTCTTGTGAGACAGAGTCAGAGTGATTCCAGACTCCCCTATCTCAACTTTGGAAAATCACTATAAAATTTAAAAAAATAATTATAAGTTAAAATTTATATGAATGAAATCCTTAATAAGTTTAATTTCAGGAGAAAGAGACAGAAACATTATCTGAGTCTTGTACTAGTTGATAAATAAATTTTAGTGAAGAAAGGCTAAAGCTGTCAAATAGAGAAACAGGGGAGAATTTGAATAATAAAATGTACTTATTGGCTGGACCAATAATTTTGAAAATTTTATGATAAGAAGATAAATTAGTCTAGTTTCTGGGAAAATTAACAGATATTAATTTTGAGTTCTGTAGCTCAATTTATAAATAATTTATCAACTATGACTCGAGTAGACAGCTTGACCAAAATATGAATAAAAGCATAATTATAGTTGTTTTACCTAAGAAAACATGCTATTATAATGCTTATTATTTTCATATGGACTTACTAAGCGTAAAGCTTACTCCCCCTTTCCATCTTTTTAGTTTTGACAGGTCAGCTCGGGGTTAGAGATCATCGGAGGAAGAATCACACTATCGAGCCTTTACCTTGGAGCATTAACATGTATATGCTAAACGTGTTCAAGTCAGTGGCATGTATAGAGATTTAGTTTTTCTATGATTGATGTCATTGTGATTAGCCAAATGTATTGGCTTATAATGATTTGTTGTATGTGGCCATGAGATGTGGCTTATAATGATTTTGGCTTGTAAGCCTATTCATCCATGATATGTGTAAATGCTTTGTGATGTGGGTATGTGATTATGCTTGTTCACTATGTATAAGAAGTATATGCCATATGTACATGGTGAGTGCCTTAGGACCATTTGAGGTGGTCATGGCTATAGAATAAATGTGCGATATGATAATAAGTTGATAATATCTTGAAGATGGATGTTTAATTTATAAGTTAGTAAACATAGTATAATAGTATAAGGGGTAGAAAGGGGTGACTTAAGGCTTGGAAAATAGCCTATTAAGGTCCACATGGTTAGATACACGGGCGTGTGTCTTGGCCGTGTGAGACACACAGTCCATTCCCATGGGTGTGTGGTATGACCGTGTGTCCCCTGCACCTAAAACTTTAAGCTAAATTAGCACACGGGTAGGACACACGGTCGTGTGTCTTGTCCGTGTTAATTTAACAGAATGCTCAGGTTTTGAACATGGGTTGAGCCCACGGGCGTGTGAGTCCACATGGCCCACCTACACGGGCGTGTGACACTCCAAAGCTAGAAATTTATTAAGTTGCCCAAAGTTTACCGAATGATTTCAGTTTTGTCCCAAACTGCCTTAATGTAAGTTATAGGCCTCGAAGGCCTGTTTAAGGGATGATAGCGTATGTTCGACAAGTTTTAAATTTTTGGGCAAAATTTGGTGACCCAATTTTGTATGTTTATGAATGTTTAAATCTGGTAATGCCTCGAGCCCTGTCCCGGTGTTGGATACGAGTGAGGGGTGTTACAAGAACCAACACACTATCACCTTGTCTAGCTTTGGTATATAGATATTTTTACTTTTGTTCAATGGTATGTATAGGCTTTTGTTTATTTTGTTATATGTGTTATCTGATTAGCCAATATGAAGGCTTATTAAGGTATACCTATTCACCTTTATGTGGCCATGGGAATTGGCTCAGTTTGATGTAGGTTATGACGTACCAATTGGTACATGTTTATGTTCAAATGTTCTTGTGATGATTAAGTATGGTATATCTCAATTAGACACATGCAATGTGTCACAAATCACATGGGATGGTTAGACCATAATTGGCAATGAGTTTAAATAATGAGCCAATCTTAAATGTGTTATAAGACATATAAATCCTTAATACGAAGGAAATAACCGAGCATGTATAAAACCCCAAAGTCGAGAGGGTCCCAAAATTACAAAACTCTCAAAATCATAAAATTAAGTAAACTTTTAAAGTAAATGAAATTTATGGACAAGTGGTCACAATAGAGCCTCCGCCGCACCGACCCGCCTAAGTCTGAGGGTTACCTGAACAGAGCAGACAAAAAGAAAGTAAGTTTTAAAAACCCAGTGTGTAACTCTACGAAAACATGAATTCAGGTTTTATTGTATAATAGAACAGATATAGACATAAATCCTTAACAGAATATGATTATGAATAGAATCATACATATACAGATATACAAAGTCCTACCCCCATCCTCTACACCCCAACTCTGACCATCACAACACACCACGTGGAGTATAAAACATTCACCCGGCCCTACACACCACATAGTGTCTATACGACACTTTTTAGAATAATCACAGCCGTGCTGCTAGTATATTGGCGAAATATCACCTCACAAAATACTTTCTCCACATATCATATATCCCATCCCATAACCAAATACAAACAGTAATAAGATATATCAGAATTAATACATCATGCATGCTCATAAAATAGATATTACACATGCCTAAGCATGACAGAACAGATCGTACTCATAAAAGCATTATTTAAGTCATTTTCAGGATTTCATGCTTTAAGGCTTATACCATACATATCGACCCTACAGAGGGACCATAGTTGATAGGATCAACGTGTACAACCCTAAGGAAAAATTCTAAAATTTAGGCCTACATGCCCGTGTTGCTTACCTGTGTGGGCCCACATGCTCGGAATGGCCTTGCTCGTGTGGCCCACACTCCCGTATGGCTTGCCCATATAGGCCCATACGCCAAAGTTAGCCTAGCCCGTGTGGACCACATGACCTACCACACGGTTAGGCACACGCCTGCGTGGCGTCGACAGACCAGATTTTTTACGTTCACTGATCGATGCTTTCTTATGTTTTCATTACACATCTAGTTTATTTTTAATGTGAAAGCAATCCTGAGACCTCTGAAACATAGAAAAATAGTATCCCAACAATTATTTAGCAAACGGTTTACGATTCGACAACAATAACCTGAACAACGTACATGAACTTACCGATGACGAAAACGACTACTATCATAGATTAAGCCGTTGGAGTGAAATCCACTGCTTCACAGTCTTCTCCTATGCAACACACTCGTAGAAATTAAACTCCCTAACCACAACACAAATACGCCAATTCAAAAGGAAAGAAATCCAAACCAAACGAACTTACAGACTTACCAAGACAAACGAAGAACAACTAGAACACCGAACCCCAATAATTAGAACGATCAATTTGTTGAACAGAATAAATAGAAAACAAACTAAAGAGTTGCAGAGAAAAGAAGGGTAAAAAAATAACATCAGAAAGAGGGATTTTTGGGAAAAATTAAAATGAAAAATTAATTCAAACTAAAATCCCAACTCCCACAACTCCACTAACTACCAAATCCCACCAAAACCAACCATTAACCTTATCCAACTACCATAGACTTTCAATCCCACTGAACTTCTACTACACAACTGGCACACACTCACAGAAGCAAAAATAACATCATTTCAAAAGCTACTTACTAAGTGTTTGTCCAATGACTTGTGGCCACGTTTACAATTCTTCTATCATACAATGCAAATGAATGGATATTATTTACCCTTTAATTGGAAAATGATTTCCACTATTTGAATGATGCTACATACTACAGAAGTCATACACCAAACGTACCAACATTCGATTCGTTATATATTAATTTGAACTTAGACTTTGACTTACACTAAATTATACGAATCACACATATATAGTTCATCATCTACTCAAATTACGGTATGTCACACCATAAGCATCACAAGGGAATCCGTTGAATGTAGAAATTAAATATATTTTCTCATAGATTTTTACGGTAAAGTTGTCATGATTTTAACAAAATTAGAATTGGGTTAAAAATTTTATTTAATTAAAAAATTAATTTAATTTAATAAATAATGTCTATTTTGAGAAATAGAAAAACATGTATTTGGTTGAATTAAATTATAAAGTATTGAGTTAAAATTTTAAAAAGCACATATAATTAGAACCAATACAAAAGAGGCCTGAATTTCTATCATAACACATATGGGCGGAAGCACACCCTATTAGCCCCTCTCTCTTATTTCAACTAGGAAATTGTTTTTCTATTAAATAGACATTAAAATGCTTCTACTAATTCAACTAACATTTCACTTCATTTCCTTATAAATAGATGGAATTGATAAGGCTAAAAATATAATAAGTTATATACAATTTTGAGATATTGCTATTTTGCCAGAAAGTAGTGAAAATTTATTTTCTAGAATAAATTCTATTTGCTGATAATAACTTAACTGATTTCTATTAGAAAAAAATTTACTTTCCTACTGAAAGTAAAGTAAATAATTTTTGGTTCTGTGTTTGATTTGAAAGTATTCGAGCCCACACTCGAAGCAGTTCGTGGTATGGGAATAGTGGAAAAGATCGTTTAATTGAAAGACAGGAGTGACAAAGATCCATCCAGTCCAAAACACAAGTACGATTTCAAGAAAAGTTTATTATTATAAATATCACAAACTGATTCGATTTTCAAATTTTTATTTTTTTTGCTATTCAAGAAAATTTTTTCGAACCGATTTTTTCCAACATTCTCGGCACAATTAATTCGGATAGTATTTCATTCTCTATGAAATATCCAAAAATTCATCCAATAAATATTCCCTACCACGATGGAATTGAAGTGTTTTAATGATAAACCAACGTAAACTCCTAGTTATAAACTACTACAAACTAATAATTTAATTTATAATTATTGTTTTATTAAATTATTTTTTAAAATATGCTTAATTTAATTGAGTTGGAACCAGTTCAAATTATTTATTTTAATTTCATTCTTTAATTATAATTAATCAGACTTAATGGATAATATTATTACACTCCACTATCTATCATTTCAATTTGGTTATTTATTCATTTTAATTCTTTGGATAATTGTTATTTAGGTCTTCATGCATTTTTTTAAATTAAAACTTAATAGCAATTGAACTTTTACAATTTAGTATCTGAGTTTTAATTAACTATTTTCTCCATTAAATTACTTAACCGTACTTCAATATATTTTCATACTAACTATATTAATCTTTATATTTTATTCTTATGAACTTAATTTACAAAAAAATTGAAACCGCATCTTTCAACATCACTTAAAATAATATCGTTATGATAAACTCTTACGGGAATGGTGTTGTTTTCTTCTTCACCGAGTTCAACTAGGTCCTTTGTTTCCTCATATTTGTTATAGTCACCAAGGACTTGGAGAAACCATCCAATGAGATTTTCACTTAATGGTGATTATGGGCTATAATATTCCAAAAGATGTTGATGTTGCATTGTATGGATGTGAATCATAATCAAAACTGGATTCGGGTGATTGCCTTGAAATAGATTCTTATTGTATCCTTGCCTCAGTATAGCTATTGGATGTAAATGGATTTTCTAACAATTCTACAAAATTATTAATCGATTCGTATGTTGGGTGTCCGAAGTTTCATAATGCAAACTGAAACTTTTTATATTTCTACATGGATATGAGCTTGAAACATCCGTTCCGAATTTCCGAATTTAAATTCATTCATGTATTCAAACCATACTTCTTTCATCATGATCAAGACGAATTGTAGAATATCCTACTAAATTGGGAGATGTGATGTGTTCATACTACAAAAGATGAACTGCAGCTTTGATTTTTCTACCCATTTTTAACTTCATTTTCTCTAATATTATGTTATTTCAGAACATTGTGTTCTTGGAATATTGGGACTCTAAAACTAAACCAATATAAATTTGTGCATTAAAATTAGCAATTACCTAAAAACTTTTGCTCATTTATATCAACTATGGCAGAGCTTGAAATTTATTTTTGGAGGCTAGAATTAAATTGTATATTTTTACGATAATAAAAATATTATTTTATCATTTTAATAGTCTATTTATTGTATAATTTTTTAAAAGATTAAATCAAATTTTTATCATTTTTGAGGTACCAAAATATAATCTTACCCCCTTTCATTTCCTTTTTCCTTATAGTATCGCCAAGCTAGCTTGGGGATCGGAGGACGTCAGAGTTTTCGATCACACTATCAATTGGATATTTGGGTATAGTTAGTCTCAACATTTTGAGGATGGCATGTATAAGAAACTTGGTCATTTTGTTATGTGTCATATTGATTAGCCAAATGTGTTGGCTCATATTGGTATTCCGATTATTTTGTATATGGCCATGAGAGATGGCTCATATTAATTATTTGGGTTGTAACCCTAATTAATTATGCATGCATGCAAATGTCTTTATGCTTTGATGTGGTTGTGGATGATGAGTGTGATGAATGGTATATGTGCTCGATGGATAGTTTATGACCAACAGGGTGAAAGTATCCATAATATTAATGAATAATTTTAAAGTAGGTTAATAATATTGATTGAATATGAAATTGGTGTGGAATGCCATATGAAAGCATGTTGGTTTGAATATGTGGTATGTTGCATATCATGATAGGGGTTTATGTATGCGAGTGTTTAAGAGTGATAAATGGCTTTGATAATAGCGTAGAATTTGTCCACACAGTTAGACACACGGGCATGTGTCTAGATGGTGTGTGACACACGGTCTACCCCACGGGCTTGTGATCTGGCCATGTGTCCCTTGCACCCTAATTAGGTAAAATAAAATGCCTAGTAGTAAACACATGGGCAGAGACACGACTGTGTGTCTCAGCCGTATAGGATACGGCCTTAGGACATAGATGTGTGACTCGGTCGTGTGTCATTATTATGTTGATGACATCATAGTTAGAGAGTTACACGGGCTGAGGACACGGGCGTGTCCCAAGCCACACGGGTGTGTGAGACCACACGACCTATCCACACGGGCATGTGGCTCTCCAAATCATAAAAAATCTTTTAGGTGTTGTAAGAGTTTCAGAATTTCCCGGTTTAGTCCCGACTCATCCCCGATGTATGTTTTTGGCCTCATGGGCCTGTATAAAGGATGTTATGCATATCTTTGAATGTTTTTAATTTCAACGAAATTTTGTGGTTCGGTTTTGTATGTTTGTTTATGTTTAAGTCTAATAATTCCTCGCACCCTGTCCTGGCTTCGGATACGAGTGAGGGGTGTTACATTTCTGGTTCTATATGTTGATGACATTTTGCTTGTCGCTAATGATATAGGCTTATTGCACGAAACCAAGAGATTTTTATCTAAGCATTTTGATATGAAAGATCTTGGGGACGCCTCTTTTGTTTTAAGAATTCAGATACATCGAGATCGATCTCGAGGAATTCTTGGATTATCACAAAAGAGATATATTGATAAAGTACTCAAAAGGTTCGACATGCAGAGTTGTAGAGCAGGTGACACCCCTGTCGCTAAAGGAGACAAATTTAGTCTTACTCAATGCCCTAAAAGTAACCTTGAAATTCAAGAAATAGAAAAGATTCCCTATGCATCAGCTGTTGGGAGTTTATTGTATGCTCAAGTTTGTACGCGTCCAGACATTGTGTACATTGTTGGGATGTTAGGCAAATATTTAAGCAACCCTGGTATAGACCATTGGATAGCAGCCAAAAGGGTTATGAGATATCTTCAGAGAATAAAAGATTACATCTTTACTTATAAGAGATCAGATCTTCTGGAGGTCATAGGGTATTCTGATTCTGATTTCGTTAGATGCCAATATAGTAGAAAATCTACATCAGGCTATATATACCTATTGGCTGGAGGAGCTATGTGACAGCCCAAAGTTGACCCTAGTCGGGAAGTGGTTTCGGGACCGCTAAACCGAGTCACCTAAATGTTTGAATGTGATACTTATTGTGTAGAATATGTAATTATGAATGTGTGAAAATTTCAAGCTTCAATTGGGTTGATTTCATGTGAATTTAGTCAATAGGACTTATGTGAGAAAATTCTAAAATGTGATAGGTCAATGTGTGAGGACCTACTAGTGCATGTGGACAAAGGGGGGGACTTGCATGTCAAATTCCCCCCCCTAATGAGTAGTGGCCGGCCATGACAAGGAAGGATGGGCAAAACATGTCATGAAACATGTTTTGTTAGTGGAAGAATAAAATAAGGAGTATGGGTAATAAAGAAATGGAAAACAAAAGAAAAAAAAAATGTGTGTGTGGTGTTTGTCCCCCCATTGCCGTGAGCTCAAGAGAAGAAAGGAGAAAAGTTTGTGTTCATCCTTTCTCACCTCCATTTTAGCCTAAATTAGAAAGAAAAACAAAGAAAAAAATTTCTCATCCTTTGGTTCATCCTTGGCCAAAAATTTTAAGGAGGAAAGAAGAAGAAAGGTGAAGAGATTCGGCCATGCATGTAGCTAGGCCAAGGTATGTTTAATGATGTTCCATGAGATGCATGCATGTTTTAGTTGTTAGCTTGAGTCCTACCTAGCCCATGGTCTAAATCTTGCTATGTGATGGAAATGGCACTTGACCATGGATGCATCATTCTTGGTTGGTGTTTGATGTTGTGGTGATGAGGCATGAGGATAAGTTAAGATTCGGCCTAGGTGGAGGTTGTGTTAATGTCGTTGCATGCAAAATATGAAGCTTGTTAATGATGCATGTGATGATGGCTTGATGATTCTTGAACCTCCTTTTTAGCATTTTTGTGTGAGCACATATGTGCATTGGTTGCTAAAGGGAGAAGAATCGGCTAGCAAGATGTGTGCTAAGGCCGAATGTAACTTTGCATGTTGATGAGCAATGCATGTGTTAAATCGATGAAAAGGGGGAGGATGCTTTACTAGTGTGTATATGTGTGTATTAAGTGTTGAAATCGACCCCAAAAATGGACATGCATATTCGGCCAAGGGGAAAGAAATTAGCTAATATGTTGTGTTGATGCATGATTTTTGCATGTATGAGACTTTAATGTCTAATGTATAAATATGGGCTAAGTGCCTTGTGTTCATCTTTTGATGCCTAAAATGATGAAATCAATTTATTTGTTTGATTAAGCTCAAGAGCAAAGGGGAAATAAAACCGATAAAGGTAAGGAAAAAGTGGTTGAATAGCTAGCGGAATCGTTCGACAACACCCGAGGTAAGTTCTTGAGTAAGAGATCTTAAATTTCGATGTGATTAAATCATGCTCTATGTGTGGCTATTGAGCCGAATGTGCAAGGACAATATGTGCCTTGTGTTTGAGTTTCGTAAACGAAAATGAAATATGAATGTGCTATGAATTATTGTTAGATGTGCATGATTAATTGAATGCTGTCCGGGCTAAGTCCCGAAGGCTTTGTGCTAAGTGAATATATCCGGATTAAGATCCGAAGGCCTTTGTGCGAGATACTAAATCCGGGTTAAGTCCCGAAGGCATTCGTGCGAGTTATTAAATCCGGGTTAAGTCCCGAAGGCATTCGTGCGAGTTATTAAATCCGGGTTAAGTCCCGAAGGCATTCGTGCGAGTTGTTAAATCCGGGTTAAGTCCCGAAGGCATTCGTGCAAGTTGTTAAATCCGGGTTATGTCCCGAAGGCATTGTGTGAGTTACTAAAACCGGGCTATGTCCCGAAGGCATTTGAACGAGGAGCTATATCCGGTTAAATCCCGAAGGTACGTGATTTGGTAATGAATGAGCTTGCTGTAAAATTCCAGCGAATACTCGAAAAACATCCCAATATGGGGATATGTTACGTATGTGTTGAATTTAATCGAGCCCTTACAATAAATGTTCGCTCAGTTGATAAACGAGCTACCGGCCTTCGGCCAAGTTAGTTTATTGTGTATGTACATAAGGGTTATTAATGTTGTGAAGCAAGTTTGATATCGGTAAATTGCGTATTATGAAATATTCCGTTTAGCTAAATGTGTGCTATTCTTTGTGCATGCTGGAATTCCTTGCTCAAACTTACTAAGCATAAATTGCTTACTCGTTACATTGCTCCTCTGTTTTATAGATTTTTGGTTCTCCAGCTATCGGACTCGGGATCTTGAAGTCGAAGTCGCCCACACTATCAAAGGCTCTTTTGGGTACTATTTTGGTTGAATTTTGATATGGCATGTATAGGACTACCCATTGTTGTCTTTCGAGTACTTTATGAAATGTATAAGTGTACAGCCATGCGAAAATGGCTTGTAGAAGTGGAGTATGGCATTAGACCATTCGTATTTATGAATGTATAGATGGTTTCATGATGTAACTATGTTGGAATGGAAGTGTTGAGCAAATGATCAGCCACTAGAATGGCTAAGTATGATCATATGTGGGCTTATGTATGACAAGGCCCTAGTTGGTCCATGAAACCCCAAATTAGGTAAGGTTCACTTTGAAAACAGAAGCTGATAGCAGCAGTGGTGTGGATTGGAAAAATCACAAGAATTCGTAGGAGTGGAATTAAATAGTGAATAAATTATGTAATCGAACCTTGATGAATCTACTTTCATATGGAAGTAACGAAACAATTATAGGAACAGTACAGAAAGAGATATTCGGGTTCTTGTGTAACAGGGCCAGAACAGTTTCTGGATTCACTGTTCCGCCTTTGGAAATTCACTATAAATTGACCAGAGATAATTAGGGGTCATACCATATATGTATGGATTCCTCTCTGAGTCTAGTTTCCATAGAAACAAACGGCATCAGTATTGAAGCTCTGTGCAGAGAGATATCCCAGTCGTAATGGGAAAAGGTCAGTGTAGTCGACCCCTGTAACATGGGAGACTTTGACTAATAAACTGTACTAATTGGCCTGACCAAAAATTCTAGAAAAAAATCCATAGGTGGGGACATGAGTCTAGTTTCAGGGAAAAATCACAAAACTGATTTTTGAGTTGTGAAACTCAAGATATGATTTTTGAAGCGACTAGTACTCAGACTGGGCAGTGTCTGGAAAAATTTTTCAAAGTTTGTTAACATCTCGTGTCCGACTCCGGTGTCGGTCTCGGGTTCGGGGTGTTACATTTTATTGGTATCAGAGCTACGGTTTAGTCGATTCTAGGACTACCGTAATGTTTTGGGTCTAGCTATACATGCCATTTTATGTGATTACTTGATAGTGTGGTGATTTCCGACAATTGTAAATGTGTTTATTTATAGTAATGGATCCCGATCGTGACCGAGAGGTAGCTGATGATCTTGAGAGTGTAGCGCCTGCTCCCGTACAAGGGACAGTGCCGGCAAACTCTCAACCTAATGCTAGTAATCAGAATGATGAAGCTAGACAAGCATTCTATAGCGTGATGAATGATTGGTTTAACCAATACATTCGAACTAATATGGCTGTTCCACAACCTCCATTCCCGAACAAATACTATCCCGCACCTACAATACCGCCGGTAACGGACCAAATAAGGTCACATAAGCCCCAGTTGACAGAATCCGAAAACATGGGGCTACTGAATTTAAGGCTATGGATAGCGATGATGCCGAGCAAGCTGAATTTTGGCTGGACAACACTATCCGGGTACTCGATGAGCTATCTTGTACACCCGATGAATACCTAAAGTGTGCTATCTCCTTGCTACGTGATTCTGCCTACTATTGGTGGAGTACTCTGACTTCTATTGTGCCCCGAGAGCAAGTAACTTGGGAGTTTTTCCAAACTGAGTTTCGGAAAAAGTATATCAGTCAGAGATTTGTTGATCAAAAACGGAAGGAATTTCTTGAGCTTAAGCAAGGCTCCATGTCGGTTACTGATTACGAGTGAAAATTTGTTAGACTTAGCAAATACGCTCGGGAATGTGTTTCGTCCGAAGCTGTTATGTGTAAACGCTTCGAGGATGGGCTGAATGAAGATATAAAAATGTTCGTTGGCGTTCTTGAAATACAAGAGTTCGTGGTACTTGTTGAACGAGCTTGTAAAGCCGAAGAGCTTAGAAAAGAAAAGCAAAGAGTTGATGAGGGAACTGGAGAGTTTCGTAAAACATCCTCGGGGAGGTCTCTTCAACAGACATCGAAGAGATTTCGAGATGATGCAGGCCAGTTTAGAGGCACTTCGGGCCTTTTTGGACGAGATCGTGATCGACCCCCTGTGGGTACACGAGGCACTTCGGTCGCCAGTGTTGGGAATGAACGTCGAGACAGGACGAAATGCCGATATTGCGGTAAATGGCATTCGAGGAGTTGTAGATTTCCTGACCTCTCCTGTTACAAATGCGGATCAGTGGACCACTTCATTAAAGATTGCCCGAGGTTGTCGGGACAGAATGCAAATCAGAGTGGGAGACCGGGTGCTACCACTGCTCGAGGTAGACCATCTGGAAATATGGGCAATGCTAGTGGTGGTCAGAGAGGATCTAGAGATGATATAACCAGATCCGAAGCCCGTGCGCCTGCTAGAGCTTATGCTATACGTGCCCGCGAGGATGCTTCTTCGCCTGATGTTATTACCGGTACATTCACCCTCTTTGATACTAATGTAATTGCTTTGATTGACCCCGGTTCTACCCATTCTTACATATGTGAAACCTTAGCATCCAGTAAGACTTTATCTATTGAGTCTACTGAGTTTGTAATTCGGGTGTCAAATCCCTTGGGTCGTTACGTGCTTGTCGACAAAGTGTGTAAGAAATGTCCCCTGGAAAATTCGAGGTTCCTATTTTCCAGCGGACTTGATGCTTTTGCCGTTTGATGAATTTGATGTTATCCTTGGGTTGGATTGGTTGACTGCGCATGATGCGATTGTGAATTGCAAGAGCAAGACTATTGATTTGAGGTGCGCAAATAACGAAGTAGTCCGAATTGAGTCTGCGGACTTGGAGGGGATGCCAGCTGTAATATCAGCAATGTTGGCACAGAAATATGTAAGAAAAGGGTGCGAAGCATACCTTGCATATGTGCTTGATGACAAAGAATTAGAAAAGAAACCCGAATCTGTGCCGGTGGTTTGTGAATACCTGGATGTTTTTCCGGAAGAATTACCGGGTTTACCACATGTTCGGGAGGTAGAGTTTGGTATTGAGCTTGTACCTGGGACTACGCCGATTTCGATAGCTCCGTATCGTATGGCACCAACCGAGTTAAAGGAGTTGAAAGCTCAGTTGCAAGAACTGACAGAGAGAGGTTTCGCTCGACCAAGTTTCTCACCTTGGGGTGCACCAGTATTGTTCGTGAAAAAGAAGGACGGAACCATGAGGTTGTGCATTGACTATCGTCAGCTGAATAAAGTGACGATAAAGAACAAATATCCGTTGCCGCGCATCGATGATTTGTTCGACCAACTGAAGGGAGCCTCAGTGTTCTCAAAATAGATTTGAGATCGGGCTATTATCAGTTGCGAATTCGAGATCCAGATATTCCCAAAACTGCCTTCAGAACGAGATATGGTCACTACGAATTCTTAGTGATGCCGTTTGGGCTCACTAATGCCCTGTGGTATTTATGGATTTGATGAATCGGATCTTCAGACCGTATTCGGATCAGTTCGTAGTTGTGTTCATTGATGACATTTTGGTCTATTCAAGAGATGAGACCGAACATGCTGAGCATCTGAGGCTAGTGGTGCAAATTTTGCGGGATAAGTAGTTATATGCTAAGTTCAGTAAGTGTGAGTTCTGGTTAAGAGAGGTTAGCTTCTTGGGTCATGTGGTATCCGCGTCGGGTATTCGAGTTGACCCAAACAAAATTTCAGCCATACTTGACTGGAAACCTCCGAGAAATATTACTGAAGTTCGGAGCTTTTTGGGGCTCGCCGGTTATTACCGACGATTTGTGAAAGGTTTCTCGATGATAGCCACACCAATGACGAAGCTACTTCAAAAGGATGTTAAGTTCGAGTGGACGGAGAAATGTCAGAAAGTTTCAACCAACTGAAAACTCATTTGACTGAAGCTCCAATTTTGGTGCAACCCGAATCAGGTAAAGAGTTTGTCATTTATAGTGACGCATCCCTACTTGGGTTGGGTCGCGTATTGATGCAAGAAGGTCGAGTCGTGGCCTATGCGTCGAGACAATTGAAGCCACACGAGAGGAATTATCCGACCCATGATCTCGAACTAGCTGCCATCGTGTTTGCTTTAAAAATATGGCGACATTATCTGTTTGGTGAGAAGTGCCATGTATTTTCGGATCACAAAAGTCTCAAATATTTGATGACTCAACTAGACTTGAATCTGCGACAAAGACGTTGGCTTGAGTTGTTGAAAGATTATGAGCTTGTCATTGATTACCACCCGGGAAAGGCTAACGTGGTGGCGGACGCCTTAAGCCGGAAGTCATTGTTTGCTTTACGAGCGATGAACGTGCATTTGTCTGTTTTACCAGACAGTGTGTTAGTAGCTGAATTAAAAGCTAAACCATTATTGACTCACCAAATTCGTGAAGCTCAGAAAGTCGATGATGAATTGGTTGCAAAACGGTCTAAGTGTTTTCCGAACGAGGAATCGGAGTTTCAAATTGATGATGATGATTATTTGAGGTTCAGAAATCATTTGTGTGTTCCAAGGAATTCGGAACTCATTTCGATGATTCTGAACGAAGCCCATTGTAGCCGAATGTCAATTCACCCGGGGAGTACGAAAATGTACAACGATTTGAAACGTCAATTTTGGTGGCATGGTATGAAACGGGACATCTCTGACTTTGTTTCGAGATGTTTAAAATGTCAACAAGTGAACGCGGAACATCAAGTGTCTTCAGGATTACTCCAGCCGATCATGATACCCGAGTGGAAATGGGATCGAGTCACAATGGACTTTGTGTCCGGACTGCCTTTGTCAGCAAGTAAGAAGGATGCGATATGGGTTATTGTTGATAGACTGACTAAGTCGGCTCATTTCATCCCCGTACGTACGGATTTTTCATTGGATAAACTAGCTGAATTGTACGTTTATCAAATTGTGAGATTACACGGGGTACCTGTTTCTATCGTGTCGGATAGAGATCCGAGATTCACCTCACGATTTTGGAAGAAATTGCAAGAAGCTCTGGGTACCAAGTTGCATTTTAGCACTGCTTTTCACCCCCAAACCGATGGTCAATCCGAGCGGATAATTCAGATACTTGAGGATATGTTGAGATGTTGCATCCTCGAGTTCAGTAGTTCATGGGAACGGTATTTACCTTTGATTGAATTCGCTTACAACAATAGTTTTCAATCAAGTATTAAGATGGCACCTTATGAGGCTTTGTACGGTCGTAAATGCCGTACACCATTGTTTTGGACCGAGCTCGGTGAAAGCAAAATTTTCGGAGTTGATTTGATTAGAGATGCTGAACAGAAAGTAAAGGTAATCCGTGAAAGTCTGAAGGTATCCACGGATCGTCAGAAATCGTACGCAGATTTGAAACGAAAAGACATCGAGTATCAGGTGGGAGACAAAGTGTTCCTTAAGGTTTCACCTTGGAAAAAGATACTCAGGTTCGGCCGTAAGGGCAAGTTGAGCCCAAGATTCATTGGCCGTACGAAATCTCCGAACGAGTTGGTCCGGTTGCGTATAGATTGATTTTGCCCCCGGAGCTTGAAAGATTCATGATGTCTTTCATGTTTCGATGCTTCGACGCTATCGATCTGATCCATCGCATATAATTAGCCCATCAGAGGTTGAAATTCAAGTCGACATGAGCTATGAAGAAGAACCGATGCGTATCCTAGCTAGTGAAGTGAAGGAGTTGCGAAACAAAAGAGTTCCGCTAGTAAAGGTGTTATGGCTCAAACTCGGGATCGAGGAAGCTACTTGGGAGACCGAGAGCTCGATGAAAGAACGATACCCAAACCTATTTACCGGTAAGATTTTCGGGGACGAAAATTTCTTAAGTGGGGGAGAGTTGTGACAGCCCAAAGTTGACCCTAGTCGGGAAGTGGTTTCGGGACCGCTAAACCGAGTCACCTAAATGTTTGAATGTGATACTTATTGTGTAGAATATGTAATTATGAATGTGTGAAAATTTCAAGCTTCAATTGGGTTGATTTCATGTGAATTTAGTCAATAGGACTTATGTGAGAAAATTCTAAAATGTGATAGGTCAATGTGTGAGGACTACTAGTGCATGTGGACAAAGGGGGGGAATTGCATGTCAAATTCCCCCCCTAATGAGTAGTGGCCGGCCATGACAAGGAAGGATGGGCAAACATGTCATGAAACATGTTTTGTTAGTGGAAGAATAAAATAAGGAGTATGGGTAATAAAGAAATGGAAAACAAAAGAAAAAAAAATGTGTGTGTGGTGTTTGTCCCCCCATTGCCGTGAGCTCAAGAGAAGAAAGGAGAAAAGTTTGTGTTCATCCTTTCTCACCTCCATTTTAGCCTAAATTAGAAAGAAAAACAAAGAAAAAAATTTCTCATCCTTTGGTTCATCCTTGGCCAAAAATTTTAAGGAGGAAAGAAGAAGAAAGGTGAAGAGATTCGGCCATGCATGTAGCTAGGCCAAGGTATGTTTAATGATGTTCCATGAGATGCATGCATGTTTTAGTTGTTAGCTTGAGTCCTACCTAGCCCATGGTCTAATCTTGCTATGTGATGGAAATGGCACTTGACCATGGATGCATCATTCTTGGTTGGTGTTTGATGTTGTGGTGATGAGGCATGAGGATAAGTTAAGATTCGGCCTAGGTGGAGGTTGTGTTAATGCCATTGCATGCAAAATATGAAGCTTGTTAATGATGCATGTGATGATGGCTTGATGATTCTTGAACCTCCTTTTTAGCATTTTTGTGTGAGCACATATGTGCATTGGTTGCTAAAGGGAGAAGAATCGGCTAGCAAGATGTGTGCTAAGGCCGAATGTAACTTTGCATGTTGATGAGCAATGCATGTGTTAAATCGATGAAAAGGGGAGGATGCTTTACTAGTGTGTATATGTGTGTATTAAGTGTTGAAATCGACCCAAAAATGGACATGCATATTCGGCCAAGGGGAAAGAAATTAGCTAATATGTTGTGTTGATGCATGATTTTTGCATGTATGAGACTTTAATGTCTAATGTATAAATATGGGCTAAGTGCCTTGTGTTCATCTTTTGATGCTAAAATGATGAAATCAATTTATTTGTTTGATTAAGCTCAAGAGCAAAGGGGAAATAAAACCGATAAAGGGAAGGAAAAGTGGTTGAATAGCTAGCGGAATCGTTCGACAACACCCGAGGTAAGTTCTTGAGTAAGAGATCTTAAATTTCGATGTGATTAAATCATGCTCTATGTGTGGCTATTGAGCCGAATGTGCAAGGACAATATGTGCCTTGTGTTTGGGTTTCGTAAACGAAAATGAAATATGAATGTGCTATGAATTATTGTTAGATGTGCATGATTAATTGAATGCTGTCCGGGCTAAGTCCCGAAGGCTTTGTGCTAAGTGAATATATCCGGATTAAGATCCGAAGGCCTTTGTGCGAGATACTAAATCCGGGTTAAGTCCCGAAGGCATTCGTGCGAGTTATTAAATCCGGGTTAAGTCCCGAAGGCATTCGTGCGAGTTATTAAATCCGGGTTAAGTCCCGAAGGCATTCGTGCGAGTTGTTAATCCGGGTTAAGTCCCGAAGCATTCGTGCAAGTTGTTAAATCCGGGTTATGTCCCGAAGGCATTGTGTGAGTTACTAAAACCGGGCTATGTCCGAAGGCATTTGAACGAGGAGCTATATCCGGTTAAATCCCGAAGGTACGTGATTTGGTAATGAATGAGCTTGCTGTAAAATTCCAGCGAATACTCGAAAAACATCCCAATATGGGGATATGTTACGTATGTGTTGAATTTAATCGAGCCCTTACAATAAATGTTCGCTCAGTTGATAAACGAGCTACCGGCCTTCGGCCAAGTTAGTTTATTGTGTATGTACATAAGGGTTATTAATGTTGTGAAGCAAGTTGATATCGGTAAATTGCGTATTATGAAATATTCCGTTTAGCTAAATGTGTGCTATTCTTTGTGCATGCTGGAATTCCTTGCTCAAACTTACTAAGCATAAATTGCTTACTCGTTACATTGCTCCTCTGTTTTATAGATTTTTGGTTCTCCAGCTATCGGACTCGGGATCTTGAAGTCGAAGTCGCCCACATATCAAAGGCTCTTTGGGTACTATTTGGTTGAATTTTGATATGGCATGTATAGGACTACCCATTGTTGTCTTCGAGTACTTTATGAAATGTATAAGTGTACAGCCATGCGAAAATGGCTTGTAGAAGTGGAGTATGGCATTAGACCATTCGTATTTATGAATTATAGATGGTTTCATGATGTAACTATGTTGGAATGGAAGTGTTGAGCAAATGATCAGCCACTAGAATGGCTAAGTATGATCATATGTGGGCTTATGTATGACAAGGCCCTAGTTGGTCCATGAAACCCAAATTAGGTAAGGTTCACTTGAAAACAGAAGCTGATAGCAGCAGTGGTGTGGATTGGAAAAATCACAAGAATTCGTAGGAGTGGAATTAAATAGTGAATAAATTATGTAATCGAACCTTGATGAATCTACTTTCATATGGAAGTAACGAAACATTATAGGAACAGTACAGAAAGAGATATTCGGGTTCTTGTGTAACAGGCCAGAACAGTTTCTGGATTCACTGTTCCGCCTTTGGAAATTCACTATAAATTGACCAGAGATAATTAGGGGTCATACCATATATGTATGGATTCCTCTCTGAGTCTAGTTCCATAGAAACAAACGGCATCAGTATTGAAGCTCTGTGCAGAGAGATATCCCAGTCGTAATGGGAAAAGGTCAGTGTAGTCGACCCCTGTAACATGGGAGACTTTGACTAATAAACTGTACTAATTGGCCTGACAAAAATTCTAGAAAAAATCATAGGTGGGGACATGAGTCTAGTTTCAGGGAAAATCACAAAACTGATTTTTGAGTTGTGAACTCAAGATATGATTTTTGAAGCGACTAGTACTCGACTGGGCAGTGTCTGGAAAATTTTTCAAGTTTGTTAACATTCTCGTGTCCGACTCCGGTTCGTCTCGGTTCGGGTT